>NC_057794.1:328497628-328797628 GCF_018294505.1 Triticum aestivum
AGTCTAGCACTCGCCTAAGTTCCCTCACTAGGAGACTTAGGTGCAGTCTAGTACTCGCCTAAGTTTGAGAAAATCCTACCGAGTGGAGAGCAACCCTCCCACTTGGGGGCTTAGCTGCAGTCCAGCACTCGCCTAAGTTCCCTCACTAGGAGACTTAGCTGGAGTCCAGTACTCGCCTAAGTTTGAAAAAATCCTACCGAGTGGAGAGCAACCCTCCCACTCGGGGGCTTAGCTGTAGTCCAGCACTCACCTAAGTTCTCTCACTAGGAGGCTGCAGTCCGGTACTCGCCTAAGTTTGAAGAAAATCCTACCGAGTGGAGAGCAATCCTTCCACTCGGGGGCTTAGATGCAGTCCAGTATTCGCCTAAGTTTGAAACATATCCCTATCCGCAAGGATGACGAGGTGCAGGTCGACTGCAACCTTCTCCTTCAGAGCTGCGGAACAAGTACAACGTCCGCTCCATCCCTATCCGCAAGGATGACGAGGTGCAGGTCGACTGCAACCTTCTCCTTCGGAGCTGCGGCACAAGTACAACGTCCGCTCCATCCCTATCCGCAAGAATGACGAGGTGAAGGTCGACTGCAACCTTCTCCTTAGGAGTTGCGGCACAAGTACAACGTCCGCTCCATCCCTATTCGCAAGGATGATGAGGTGCAGGTCGACTGCAACCTTCTCCTTCGGAGCTACGGCACAAGTACAATGTCTGCTCCATCCCTATCCGCAAGGATGATGAGGTGCAGGTCGACTGCAACCTTCTCATTCGGAGCTACGACACAAGTACAATGTCCGCTCTATTCCTATCCGCAAGGACGACGAAGCGTTCCGAGGGGTGAGCAAAGTCCATTCGAAGGCAAACACAAGCACATTCGGAAATAAACCAAATTCAGATAAATCCTAAAAGTTCCAAGCAGCAAATCAAAAGTACTCAGGCATCAAGCCCGAAGGAGTTCAATGGTTACAACAATCACTCGGCATACCGAGGCAAATTTAAAGCAGATTCAAGTTTCATAAGTTTGTTCACTCGGCCGGAGGAGGGCTGGCAGGCTCCACGAATGAGTCCAGGTCGATCCCATCAGCTATCCGAGTGGCGGCAGCAACGAAAGTCTCCATGAAGGACTGGAAGTCATGCTTTTTGGTGTTAGCGACTTTGATCGCAGCCAGCTTGTCTTCACGAACTTCCTTGCAATGGACTCGCACCAAGGACAGTGCCACATCAGCACCACACCGGGCAGAGGGTTTCTTCCATTCTTGCACCCGGTCAGGGATCTCGTTCAGTCGAGTCATCAAGGATTCTAGATCATTCTGAAGCATCGCCCCCGGCCAAAGCGATGAGTCGATTCGGGAGACAACCTCCTTCAGGCGCGCGAGGTAGTTTATGGCGCCGGCAATGCGGGACTCCAGTCGGAGCACGTTCATTGTAGTTTCATCACAGACTGGAGAAGCGATAGGGTCCAGACCCATCTCGACCCTTCCAGTTTCCTCGTCAAAGTCTTGACAGAATTCTGCAGCAAAAATTAGTCAATCGACCGAGCAAGATCCGATCGCAAGCATCAACACAGTCGGAATAAAAGAAATACCTTCCAGCGAGAGATAAATCTTCTTGGCAAGAGTTCTCAAATAAGCTTCCGTGTCATTCCTCTTGCGGATCACAGACTCCAGCTTTTCATTCAGGGCGACCTTGTCCTTCTTCAGACTGGTTACTTCGCGGTTGGCTTCATTAAGACAAGATTTCAGTTTGGTCACCTCTCCTTCCAGCGTTCCGATTGAAGCAAGCTTCTGGTCCGCGAGAGAAGTTTTATCTTGAGCTGCTTTTTGCGCGGCGGTGAGGTCCGAGTCCTTCTTCTCCAGAGTCAACTTCATTTTCTCTGCAAAAGAAGCAATCGAATCAAAGAAGAGATCAAAGAAATGTATTGAAAGTCAGTCAACAGTCAGTTACCTTCCATACCAGCGGCTTCGTCTTGAGCTTTCTTCAGATTCTGCGGGGCTAATTCCAAGTCGAGGTTGAGTTGGCTCTGCTTCTCCTCAAGCTCAGAAAACTTAGAAATAAGAGTGCAAGACTTCTACAGAAGGCAAAAGACGGATCAGTCGATAAGATCAAAGGTTGTTTACTTCTGAGTGAATAAAACCTAAAGAAGTTTGCTTAGACCCCAGCCGACTGCACACAATCGACTGCGGTCTCAGGGGCTACACCCAGTGGGTGTACTTGGCGTGCCCCCGCTGACTAAGACTCAACTCAAAAAAAAACTGCTCAGACCCCAGCCGATTGCCAGCAGTCGACTGCGGTCTTGAGGACTACACCGAGTGGGTGTACTTGGTGTGCCCCCACCAGTTCAGATCCCACTCGCCCAGACCGAGTGGAAGAACGAAACTACTCGACCGGTCCGCCTGAGTCGAGTTAAGGAGTAAAAAAGAAAGGAAAGAAGAACTTAGACCCCAGTCGACTGCCAGCAGTCGACCGCGGTCTCGGGGACTACACCCAGTGGGTGCACTTAGCGTGCCCCCACCGGTTCTGATTCCACTCGCTCAGACCGAGTAGAAGAGCGAAACTACCAAAATCAACAAAACACCCAGTGGGTCCTCTAATTCGACGCAAACAACAGGAGATTGTGTAGAAGAAGACTTTTCGAGTAACATTTCCTCATAGAGCAAAAACAGTCGGAAAGTTTACTCACCTGGACATTGGCCCGAAGTGCAGCGCTGGCGTCATAGGCAGCCTGGCTGTTCACATGCACTGTCTTCACCCACTCCATCATCATGTTAGCTTGTCGGATGGCTTCCGCAGCCGCTTCCAACTGGTTGTCCGGGACGGGGTAGCTGGTGAAAAAGTGGGCAGACGACCCAGGTGCGGCGGCTTGGAGCTCCATGGTGTGGAGTTCGACAGCTGAAGGAATCACAGGTGCAATCGACAGTGCGGGAGGCCCACTCGACAAAGGTGTGGCGAAAGTCACAGAAGCCCTGCCCGCATCGTCAGGTTGACGGACGGGAGGTGTCATGGTGAGTTCTTGCCGAGACATCCTACCAGCGGCTACCTTTTTGCTTTTCCTGGGCTTAAGAGCCAAATATTCATCGTCATCTGGAAGATCGATGATGTTGGGTGGAGCTGCAAGGCAGATCATTCGACCCCACGTGAGCCACTCGAACACAATCGACCAAAGAATCAAGAACAAAATCGCAAGAGTTTATACCTGGGTTGGAGGTTACCGCATCTTCCATTTCCTGATCCCGGTATTGGAAAGAAGAGGTTCCTGACGTAGCAGCACTGCAAAGACCCGCATTCAATCGGTTACGTCCGGTTAATTGAGTCGACGAGAAGGACAAGTCAGATGGTTACCCAGAGATAGTAGGAACAGTCACTTTGATCTTGGGCAAAGATTTTGGCGGCTTGGAGGAGGTAGCTTTCGGCGCTGGAGGCGGCGCATCTTTGGACTGCTTTGGAGCCTTTTCAGTCGGCGTTGGGGAAGACGTCCAAGGACGCTTCGAAGACTGACCTGTCGGCGCGGCCACCAAGTCCGGAGCGCTCGTCGGGTCGTGTGCGTGTTTGGATCTCCTTTCCCTGCGAGGAGGCGAGTCGACTTCGTCGTCATCAGTCGATTCGTCGCTCTCCTCGTCTTCCTCGGCCTTCGAATGATCCTCGCCGCTCTCGCCACCGCTCCCTTCTTCCTCGGCATCTTGGTCCTGCACTCCGTTGGGCATTGAGTACATGTCAATGAGGGCCTGAAAGGACAACGATCAAAGGAAATTCAATCGACCATAAACAAGATATCACTCGGTGAATCGAAAGATACTTGATAAGACAGAATTATACCTGCTCCGGCTGGTGCGAGTTGTTGAATGGAATCACCCTCCTAGACCCCCGAGGGTTGTCTTTGTTGTCGGTGATCCCCATCAACCACTTCTCCAAAGTATCCTCGCCGACGTCCTCCGGGTGGATCCGAGTGGAATCCTCGAGCCCAGAGTACATCCACATCGGATGATCGCGCGCCTGAAGAGGTTGGATGCGTCGACCGAGAAAGACCTCCAGCAGGTCCATCCCGGTCACCCCGTCACGGACAAGCTGGACGACCCGCTCGACCAGCACCTTGACCCGCGCCTTCTCTTCTGGAACTACCTTCAGGGGGGCGGGCTTCTCCACTCGAGCCAAGGAAAAGGGAGGAAGTCCAGTCGACTGACCCGGCATCGGCTGATCCTTGCAGTAGAACCAAGTCGACTGCCAGCCCCGGACCGAGTCGGGAAGAATCACGGCTGGGAAAGTACTCTTGCTCCTCATATGGATCCCCAGACCCCCGCACATCTGGATCACTTGTATCCTCTCGTCACTCGACTTGGCCTTTTTGATCGACTGGGATCGGTAGGTGAGGATGTGTTTGAAAAGGCCCCAGTGCGGTCGACAGCCCAAGAAGTTTTCGCACATCGACACAAAAGCGGCCAGATAGACTATGGTGTTTGGAGTGAAATGGTGTAGTTGAGCCCCAAAGAAGTTAAAAAAACCTGGAAGAAAGGATGGGGAGGCAGTGAGAATCCGCGATCTACGTGGGTGGCGAGGAGAACACACTGACCCTCCCTCGGCCGCGACTCAGTTTCTTTCCCCGGGAGCCGTGCCGACTTGTGGGCAATCAGTCCCCCCTCCACCAGGTCGTCGAGGTCGTCCTGGGTGATTGTCGAGCGGATCCAGTCGCCCTGGATCCAGCCCGCCGGCAGGCCATATCTCGACGAGGATCCGCCCTGGCTGGTCCGCTTGCCCTTAGCCTTCGCTGTCGCCTTCTTCGCGCGTTCCAGCGCCACCGTCCTCTCCTTCCCCATAGCGACGAGTCGAGCTCGAGCAAAGGTCCGGCGACAAGGGCGGAAGCGAGCGTGGCGGAGAGATTGGGAGAAGAAGAAGAGAAAATGGGAGTGCACAGGGCAGAGGCCTGGTCCGGGGCCTTTTATAAGGTCGTCACCCGAGTGACTGACTGGTGGACCCAGGCGATCAAAACAAATCCCGCAACAGTCGCGCGCGCAGTACGTGGCCAAAAAGG
Source organism: Triticum aestivum (assembly GCF_018294505.1). Taxonomy (NCBI): domain Eukaryota; kingdom Viridiplantae; phylum Streptophyta; class Magnoliopsida; order Poales; family Poaceae; genus Triticum; species Triticum aestivum. Next base: position 328,502,645 of record NC_057794.1, read on the forward strand.
TGGCACGGGGATCGAGGAGACTTGCCTAATCTGTCCCGATAACCTCGGTTCCGTACGTCTGGCGCACTTCCCAAAAATTGAATCCCGTGAGATCCGCGGAGAGTAGAACAACCTGTCAAACTGAAGACAAACATCCTCTACATCATTATTCGGAATCCTACCGTGAAAATTCACCCGACAAAAACCAAGAATGGACGAAGGCAACTGAGAAAGGAGTCGACATCCTCACCTCAACTCATTGTTCCAGAACGAGATATACTCATAGCACAAAGAATGGGTCGGAAGTGTTCCCAACTCCTTCCCCACTCAAACCCTGATCCATTCTGGGGCTAACGATGAAGCTATGTACCTAGGGTAGGGTCATGGATCTGTCCAATATACCCTCCCCAAGGACATCTCTACAAAGAATCAGAAGCAGTCAAAGAGAAAACATCATCCACTCGACCATGAAGATGTGCTCACTCGACCACCTTGAAGACATTCGACCACCAGAAGATGAGAAACCCTCCACTCTAAAACGGTCATGACTTAAACCATAGATTTATGGGCATTTATAGCACTTTATTATAGACATTACCAGTAACACCCCACCTTTATGAACATTGAACCCCTTGTAACATGGGTTGGCTGGGGTCCTGGCGCACTCTATATAAGCCACCCCCCTCCACTGGCACAAGGGTTCACACTTTCTGTAATTGACACACATATATTCAGTCATCCGCCTCTGGGCTCCGAGACGTAGGGTTGTTACTTCCTCCGAGAAGGGCCTGAACTCATAAAGTCGTGTGTACAACTCCTCCATAGCTACGATCTTGCCTCTACATTCCTACCCCCCTACTTTACTGTAACTCTTAGAACGACGACAGCCCATACGAGATGTGCCAATTCGGCCCGTCAACGGCCCGTCAAATATTTGACACCATTGCAGCCCATCGTTAGTTCGAGCCCGTTAACAGCCCGCTATATATTTGGGCTCAATATCGGCCCGATGAGATTTTGGCCTGTTAACGGCCCATTTAATGGATGGGCCAATTTTCAGGATGTACATCTTTCGGCCTTTTGGTGACCCGTTTAAATGTTGGGCTAATTCCCGGCCCGGTGTGTCTTTCAACCTGTTGACGGCCCATAAATCTGATGGGCCATTTGTAGTGGGACCTGAGTTTCGGCCTTTTAGCGGCCCATTTAAGTGTTGGGCCAATTTCTGGCCCGGTGTCACTTTCAGCCTGTTGACGGCCCTTAAATCAGTTGGGCCATTTGTAGTCGGACCTGAGTTTTGGCCTTTTAGCGACCCATTTAAGTGTTGGGCCAATTCCCGGCCCTGTGTGCCTTTCGGCCTGTTAACGGACCATAAATGAGTTGGGCCATTTGTAGTCGGACCTTAGTTTTGGCCTTTTAACGGCCCATGCCCTTCATGGTCCAATACCAGCCCGGTTTCTCTTTCGGCCTGCTAAAGGCCCACAACACAGTTGGGCTGTTTACAATACGACCTGACTTTCGGCCTCTTAGCGGCCCTTGCTCTTCATGGTCCAGTACAAGCCCGCTCTCTCTTTCGGCCTGCTAAAGGCCTACAATATAGTTGGGCCATATGTAGCCCAAACTTAGTAACGACCTGTTAACGGCCCGTGAAATAAATTGGGGCCACCTGTTGCCCGCTTCGATGTCGGCCGGTTAACGACCCGGGAGGTAAGAGGGACGACCATTAACTTTCGGCCTAGTAATGGCCCATTAACTTAATGGGCCCACTAAAGTTCGTTCATGTCTTTAGGCCAAATTAGATAATTTGAGCCCATTACGACGAGCAATTATGCACAGGACCAAAACCGATCAAGCAAAGGTATGGCATACAGGGAATAACGTTGCACATCCAGCATATATTACAGGAAATTACATCCACTGGGCAATCAAAGATTGATGCCAGTGCAAATAAATGAGCAGAACCTAACCATCTACAACGTCACAATCTGCAACCTCAGCATAGATGACGCCCATAAGCATGTGGGCAAGTTCTTGCTGCTTTGCTACACTGTCTCTGAAAACATTGATCAATTGTTGTGTCGCACGACTCTACACCTCTGATTAATCCACCATTTCCATCATTGCTTCAGCCATTAATTGGTTCACAAACATACATTTATTACGTTGCATTCGAGACAGAGGATATTGAACAATTCAGATGGTGATTTTGGCAGGCTTGTATTATTGATAGTGGAGAGTGTCTCGACCACTTCATCATAACATAAATTAGGACGGGAACCAAACAGATTAATCATGAGTTATTTCCATATTACCTGGCCTAGATTTACTGCAAAGAAATAATGGTGTTTCCTTGCTGTTTTCAGAGTTTGTCTTCTTATCTTCAGCAGCCTGCACAAAATTAACACACTAGCATTGCTATCATTGGCCAAGTCAGATAATAGGAAAGCAACATTGACACAACGAACATTTGGGCAACTAGCCTACACCAAATTAACACAATATGGCACAGCTATCATCAGCCAGGTAAGGTAATACGGAAGCAACATTGACACAATGAATGAATGGGCAACCAGAGAAGCACTACAATTCAGTAATGTGCGTGATATGAGATAGTACATTCATGCAGCTCAATATGCAAAACTACTAGGCAGTTTTCCTTACAAAAATCAACATTGGCGCCTTTAACATTTTTCTACAACTAATTTTAGATCAGATAAAGGTTAGATTCATGCTGATTAATAAAATACACGCTGATGTAAAAATATAGTGATATACAACAGGTACTTACATCAGCATTGGAGCATAGAGAATTCCCGCAAGATATTTTCCTTGAATACGATCCCAATGGAGGAAGTCTTGTATCGTTTAACCTTATTTTCTAAAAGAGGGATGGGTAAGAAACATGTAGAAAATATGAGCAGAATGCTATAATGCGAGGATACACACACGCTTCTTAGAATGGAGTTGACATTCTTTTGCTGGACTGGAGCAGACTAGTTCTTCGGCCACTCGAATCTGCTTCTTATCAGTGGGAGTTGGGTTTCTCTGTGCTGGAGTAGTATCTATGAAAAATGGAGTTGGTTTATTATCTCCTGGCATTTGGATCTTTTGCAAAGACCTGGTTTGTAACCCTTCAGATTCTAACATAGCTGTCTTCCCCTTGGATGCCTTATATAGAAGAATGGTGATTCAGTTATAAAACATGCTATAGCAGAGATGGAATAGGTACTGAAGAATAGAAAGGCATGACATATTGACATGTATTCCCTCCATCCGGAAATAAATGGTTGGGTCTAGGCGTATTTCAGTTCTAGATACATCCAGTTTTATCCATTTCCGCGACATTTAATCCGTACGGAGGGAGTATGATGTAAGAGCTAGGGATACGACAGGATAGCACTGTAAAAAAACACTGAAAAACCCACTGCAGAACCAAAGTATTCAAACCCACTAATATGAGATAGTACACTCATGCATCTTAGGATGCAAAACTACCACGCAGTTTTCCTTGCAAAAATCAACATTGTGGCCTTTAATCATACATTTTGCTACAACTAAATTTAGATCAGATAAAGGTTGGATTCACGTCGATTAACAAAATACATGCTGATGTAAAAATATAGTGATATACAACAGGTACTTAGATCTACATTGGAGCATACAGAATTCCTGCAAGAATCTTTCCTCATAAATGATACCATTGCAGAAATTCTTCTATCTGTTAAGCTTATTTTCTAAAAGAGAGATGGGTAAGAAACATGTAGAAAATATGATCAGCATGCTATAAAATTTCATGATGCAAGGATACGCACACGCTTCTTAGAATTTAGTTGACATATTTTTGCTGGACTGGAGCGGACTAGTTCTTTGTCCACTGGAATCTGCTTATTATTAGTAGGAGTTGGGTTTCTCTGTGCTGGAGCAGTATCTATAAAAACTGGAGTTGGTTTCTTATCTCCTGGTGTTTGGATCTTTTGCAAAGGCCTTGTTTGTAACCCTTCAGATTCTAACATATTCGTCTTCCCCTTGCATGCCTTGTATAGAAGAATGGTGCTTTAATTATAAAACATGCGACAGTAGAGAGATGGAATAGGTACTGAAGAATAGAAAGGCATGACATATTGACATGTATTCCCTCCATCCGGAAAAAATGGATTGGTCTAGGCGTATTTTAGTTCTAGATACATCCTTTTTTATCCATTTCGGCAACATGTAATCTGGATGGAGGGAGTATGGTGTAAGAGCTAGGGACACGACAGGACAACACAGCAAAAAAACACTAGTTGAATGTAAAACTGTATGCTAGCGGAATACGTACAGAAATAACTAAGGCAACATACACGTGTATGATTGGGAAAATAAGATGGCATTGCAACAGAGCACTAGAACAGCACTTCAATGTAAAAAACATGGTATGGTAGACAGATGAAGTACATACTGATGAATAACAATGCATAAGATATTCAAAAGCATGATGTCCAAATTAAGCAGCAGGCATTGCGATAGAGTAGAATGACAGTACTTGAATTTGAAAACATGTTATCATGAATGGAATAGGTACTGAAAAACAGGAAGGCATGACTTATTTACATGCATGATCAGCATGCTAAGCACATGGCATTGCAACAGAGTAGATACACTCCAGGACATTATATGCATGTTTTACCCATATCACATGCCAAGTTAGAGCAAGGACCTTGTGGGGTGAAGAGGATTCATCATCTTTCTGCAAGTCTTCTGAAGAACTGCCTTTACATGTTCCATCATATTGGGTATCATTGACATCAAGTTTATTGGCCTTTACATTGCTCCGTGAGGTTCTTGTGGATATATCAGTGTGTGCAATTATATTTGACATTCATGGAAGACAACTAGTAGTTAGATTTATGTAATGAGTGCCTGTAGGAGACAACATAAATAGTAGGAATGGGGTTAACTAGCAGCAACAGGTCTCATAAAGTAAAGGGAGAACACAGATGAAAGCTACAGAATATGTATCATTTGTACTCGAGATTAACTAGATGGCAAACAAAAGTATTAAAGAACAACATACGTAATACTAGAAGTGGTATAATACTATAATCACTAGCATGTGGGATAGCATTGGCTGATGGATGATAACTATGGAACAACGTTACCTAAAGAACAAGTATCTTAGCTGAACTATGGAACAGCGTTAACTCCTGAACAAGACCGGTAAGAGATCAACATGATTATATAGTGAAATGTGATGATCTATTTTCCATGCTTAGATGAATAACAAAGCCATAAATGTTGCACACAAGTAAGATGAGGGTACAACCTATATGGCTGCCATCCATAGGAGTGAGCATCATGTGCTGACTTGTCGATGGCCCTGCAGTTGTTGTGGCTGTCCATGTCGGGCACGCACATTCGATGCAGGGAACTGTTGAGTGGGGACTATAGCTCCCTTCTGGTGTATGCTTCCATTGTTGGAGCAGCTGTGGTGAGTCGGAAGATAGTGTGTCTGAAGATGCAGATAACGCATAATGTTAAGAATGACATATCTCTTTGATCTGAAGAAATACACTAAGAGATCAACAGCAAGGTACGAGAGTGGTCACATGTCTCTTGACTGGAGACTAAATTGGGGTCACACAATTTTATTTTATTTTGGTACTATCCAATCTACGCCGGATGGTTGGCCGTCTTGTGCCTCCCGGCTGACACTGTTCGGAATCTTAGCCGAAGAGCCAGCGACCAACGGCAGAGCAGCCTGCCTCCGCCGTCCATGGCCCTGGCCAAAACCCCGCTCCCCGCCCCACCGCATTGACGTGGTTGTGCCGCCCCCGGGCCAATACACAAAGACTCCCCGTCATCCAGATCCGGCGGCAGCAGTACCTTCAACCCACGCAACTCTAAAAGATAGCCATCTAAGCGCTGCTTCCGCGGTGAACTTGCGGCCCCGCACCCTTACATTAGACACCAGCCAACCGGCAGTCTAGGAGCTCCACCGCCTCAAGGGGTGCTGCTTCCATTGGGAATCGATTGGCCCAGAATAAAATTCAGGCAACTGACGCCTAAATAAAGTGATTTGAGATGAGGGTGTGACCTATCTGGTCGCATGGTGAAGTAGGCAGGTCCAGCTGCCGAGACGGTGAGGCCGGCGCGGTTGCGGTGGCAACCGGCGGCAGGGAAAGAGCGATGTCGCGACAGTCAACGGCTACGTGGAAGCAGCGCTAGGACACCGGACGGATCCGATGTTGGAGCCGCTCCGGCGCCGTGAACAACTGCGGGGGTGAATCGGCTCCGGTACGGTTCACGCGGCCGTCGTCGAGGCAGCACCAGCAGCATGGAGTAAGAGGCACACGGCCTAGTGCACGACGGCAAATGGACAGCGTCTCCGGCATTATGGAGGAGGGAGGCTGTGAAATTGGTGCGGTGGGGGCGCCATGGAGGTGGGGCTGAGGTTTCGCGGCTCGAGAGAAGGGAGCTTCCCAAGGAGAAGGTGATTTGGTGCCCACGAGGTATGAATGGGGGCGGGCGGGGGGCGGGGGGAATTGGGAGGGGAGTGGAACCATGTCTTACGGACGCATTTGTCTTAAATGTGAGGGGGAGTTACAGTTCTACCCTTGCCTATAGGCTTCTCAGCTTGGGTCTGTGTACTGAGGGTCAGGGATAGTAGAGTAACTTTGCTTCTCCCCAAATAGTGGGCGGGAGCGAGGAGGGCGAGGAGGGCGTGTTTTGAACTATAGTGGGCACGAGCGATTTCGGGCGAGGAGAGCTGATACGTCTCCAACGTATCTATAATTTTTGATTGCTCCATGCTATATTATCTATTGTTTTAGACATTATTGGGCTTTATTATCCACTTTTATATTAGTTTTGGGACTAACCTATTAACCGGAGGTCCAGCCCAGAATTGTTTTTTTGCCTGTTTTAGGGTTTCGAAGAAAAGGAATATCAAACGGAGTCCAAACGGAATGAAACCTTCGGGAACGTGATTTTCTCAATAGATAAGACCCGGGAGACTTGGACCCTACGCCAAGGCACATAACAGGAGGCCACGAGGTAGGGGGCGGGCCCTACCCTACCAGGCGCGCCCCCACCCTCATGGGCCTCCTGTTGCTCCACCGACGTACTTCTTCCTCCTATATATATCCACGTACCCCCCAAACGATCAGGGAAGGAGCCAAAACCCTAATTACACCGCCGTAACTTTCTGTATCCACGAGATCCCATCTTGGGGCCTGTTCCAGAGCTCCGCCGGAGGGGGCATCGATCATGGAGGGCTTCTACATCAACACCATAGCCCCTCCGATGAAGTGTCAGTAGTTTATCTTAGACCTACGGGTCCATAGTTAGTAGCTAGATGGCTTCTTCTCTCTTTTTGGATCTCAATACAATGTTCTCCCCCTCTCTTGTGGAGATCTATTCGATGTAATCTTCTTTTTGCGGTGTGTTTGTTGAGACCGATGAATTGTGGGTTTATGATCAAGTCTATCTATGAATAATATTTGAATCTTCTCTGAATTCTTTTATGTATGATTGGTTATCTTTGCAAGTCTCTTCAAATTTTTAGTTTGGTTTGGCCTACTAGATTGATCTTTCTTGTAATGGGAGAAGTGCTTAGCTTTGGGTTCAATCTTGCGGTGTCCTTTCCCGGTGACAGTAAGGGCAGCAAGGCACGTATTGTATTGCTGCCATCGAGGATAACAAGATGGGGTTTTCTTCATATTGCATGAGTCTATCCCTCTACATCATGTCATCTTGCTTAAGGCGTTACTCTGTTTTTAACTTAATACTCTAGATGCATGCTGGATAGCGGTCGATGAGTGGAGTGATAGTAGTAGATGCAGGCATGAGTCGGTCTACTTGTCTCGGACATGATGACTATATACATGATCATGCCTAGATGTTCTCATAACTATGCTCAATTCTGTCAATTGCTCAGCAGTAATTTGTTCACCCACCGTAGAATACTTATGCTCTCGAGAGAAGCCACTAGTGAAACCTAGGGCCCCCGGGTCTATCTTTATCATATTGTTCTCCTACTACTTTGCTATCTACTTTGCCTTTATTTTACTTTGCATATTTATCATAAAAATACCAAAAATATTATCTTTATCATATCTATCAGATCTCACTCTCGTAAGTGGCCTCATAGGGATTGACAACCCCTATTTGCGTTGGTTGCGAGGATTGAAATATTAGCTTGCCACTTCTTTTTTAGATGGAGAGATGATGCTCGGGAGTAATGTGTTTTTACATGCTCGTTGCTAGCAATTTACTATATGAAAAATAGTTGACCCACTCAAAAACGCGAATCAAACCCAAAATGAAATATCTTGGTTCAATGAAATAGCTCGTACAGTAGGTCAAAATAGTGAACTAAATCCAAAATTGAACACCTCAATCGAGTAGCATGTCGTACAGTATTATAGTACTCCATGAACATGTTGAAAGTCAAATTAATGAACTTGCTTGATATATGCATATATCCGTTCATGTGTGGATTGCAGACAACATGTTCTCCAATTTAAATATTTGAATGCAAGTTTATATCGAAACCTGGTTTATATCAGTCTTTGATGCATAAAACGCGACCTCCCCCTCACACGGACTCCTGTTCTCTCTCTCTCTCTCTCTCTCTCTCTCTCTCTCTCTCGCCGACAATCTTCAATTCTGTCGCACGCATCCGACAAAAAAACCTTGTTGGTCCCTCTCCCTTTCTCTCCATCTCTCTCTCTCTCTCTCGCACACTATGTATGATACTCTAGCTAGTCCAAGCTAGATATCTTGGGTGCACTCATCGTACGCACACAAATTCCTTGGCTCTTTGCCCGTAACTCTCTCACGCACCACTATGTCGTCTCGGAGCTGTTCCCCCCCCCTCTCTCAAACTCTCCATCCACTTGGGTCACACATACACATGCATATCTCACTCGCACTCGATAGGCCCATCTAAAACTCTATCTCTCCCCCTCATTCTCTCTCCATCTCACACGCGCACACACACAATCTCATGCCCAGCAAGCCAAGTATGATGGTCTCTCACTCAATTGTAGGCACACACAGTCCCCCCTATATGTATATGACTAGCTAATCTTAGTCTCCATCACAAACATGTGCATGGTCTATCTCGATTTCTCTCAGGGCATCTTTCTATCGTGCACGCACTCCCTCGATCTCCCACCCATATAGTCCCCTCACGATCTCGACGGGATCTCTCTATGACAAACACACCCTCTCTCCCTTCCCATGCGTCCATGCCATCCATGTGTCCCTCTCGACCTTTGTTCCTTGTTGGCCAGACCTCTATTGGACATGTGCTACAGGGGTGTCTCTCTCCGTTGCAAACAATCACACACTAGCTATCTTCGTGTATCTCCTCACCTCGCCTTTCCATCTCGGAGATGCATGCGTGATATGTTCGCATAAGAAACGAAAAAACACACTCTCTCTCTCATTTATCGTTTGTTGTCACTTTCTCTTTCACACACATACTCTTTTTGCACACTTACTCATTCTCCTTCACACGCACTTGATCTCTCTCGACTGAGGCACTCTCCTCAGTCCATAGCATATAGATTTATTGAAAAGTCAAACATCACAAAGTTTGACCATGTACGTGGAGAAAAAGAATTACATCTTGTACGGCAAACATATACCATTAGATTCACCATGAGGTGTAGTTTTGTATGATGTATCTTTGGTATTGTAGATATAAATAACATTTGTGTAAACCTGATCAAAGTTTCCAAAGTTTGACTTCTAGAAAATTTACATGCACTGCATTATCGAGCGGATGGAATATCTCTTTCCCCCTCTCACCTATCTGACGCACCACTCAGCCTTATCGGGGCTCCTCAATCTCTCTCAAACTTTATTGGTCAGTTTGGTTCGTGACCTGGCCCTCATGCCTTGATGGCCGGTACTGCCTGATGTGGACGTGAGATGTAAAATATTTTTGCCTGGCCAGGCTTGTGTGGTGCTGAAGCGTTTGGTTCATGCCTGGGCCAGGCAAAGCATCAGCGTCCCATCAATCAATCCATGCATCAATTATTTAATGCTAATATTCATCCATGTTGCTGTTAGCCTCGTGGCCACACGACCAGGCACGGCCAGGCGTTCGAAATCGGTCGCCTGGGCCAGGCTACTTGCAGTGTCTGGAGTTCAGCCAGGCTAATTAAAGTGCAAGGGAACCCAGGCCAGACGGGCTTTCTTTTTCACAGGGTAGCAACCAAACAAGCGTGCATGAAATCCAGCCACAACCCCAGGCCAGGCAAAAGATCCTCAAGACGCAAGCCAAACTGGCCTTATATCTCCCTGGTTCACACATACACATGTCTTGCTCGCGCTATACATATAGACCCATCCAACACTCTCCGCCCTTGTTCTCTCTCCATGTGACACGCACCCCCCTAAGTACCATAATCCCTCACTCCATCATAGGCGCAAGCACTCCCCCCTTCTAAGTATGATTATCTCTTACTAGCCATCAGGAACACACGTATTGTCTCCTTACATCCATACGTCTATCTCGATATCTCTCGGGGCATCTTCTATCGCGCACACACCTTGTCACTCGATCTCCCACCCATGTAGTCCCATCACGATCTCCAGGGGATCTCTCTATGCCAAACATACACTCTCTCCTCCCCATGTTTGCATTTTCTCCGTACGTCTCTCTCGACCTGTCTCTCTTGTTTGTCAGACCCCTCTTGGCCACGTGCTAGGGGTCTTGCTCTCTCGGTTCCAAACAACCACACACTATCTCCTCACCTTGCCTCTGTTGTCAAAGATGCATGTGTGATATGTTTGCATAAGACACGCACGCTTTTTCTTTACTTTTATCTTGTGTTGTCCATGTCTCTTTCACACACGCACACCCACTTTTTTCACTCTCTCTCTCTAGTTAGGGACTCTCTCACGTCCATAAGCATATGGATGTTTTGACAAGTCAAACCTCATAAAAGTTTGACCAGGTATATGTGGAGAAAAACATTTACATCTGGAACGATCATTAGATTCATCACAACATGTACTTACTTCATACTATCATTTATCTTTGGTATTGTAGATATAAGTAATTTCTTTATAAACTTGGTCAAACTTTCAAAAGTTTGACTTAAAAAAATGTTGGAACTACATTATCGAACGGAGGGAGTAGCTCTTTCTCTCTCTCTCTCTCTCTCTGCTATCTCTCACGGGCCTCCCCTCTCACTCGACCTCTCTATACCGACGGATTATACACTCACTGTGTCAGGTATAGCTCTGTATATTGTTTAGTTGACCGGTCAACCAATCCACATGCTGCCTTGTCAGCTCGTGTTCTGTATCTTCATGTGCGGGCCCATGTGGTAGTGGGTGAAAATAAGTAAACTAGAGGCCCATCTGACACGCGGTGAAGTAAACAAAGTTGAAACCACTCGGGGTAGCACCCCGCACGCTAGTAAATTGAGGGCGCATTGAGGACAAACTTCTTGCGTGCGAAGGATGCACTCGTGCACAATTCACCGCTACGTGGAGGCATGCACAGAAGTACGCACTCGCGCACACCCAGCACACAACACACACTAGCACACGTATACACCGGCGTCGCCGCCGGTTGAGATGGACGGCGAGGCAGCCAACAAGTGGAGGCGGCTCGAGCCAAAACCGCATCCGGCCAGCCTAGACTTCATCAGTAGCCTCCCCGACGACATGTTGCTCGTCATCATTAGCCTCCTCCCCACCAAATCTATCATGCGGACCGCCCTGCTCTCCCGGCGGTGGCGCCCCCTCTGGCGCCGCGTCCCCCTCAACCTCACCGTCGACAGCTGCCTCTGCGACGAGGATTGCAAACGCATGGCCGCAGTCTCCAAGATCCTTTCATCGCACCCTGGGCCAGCCAGACGCCTTGACATCTGCATGTTCAGTACCAACTGCAAGGTCCAACCCAAGTTCGACGAGTGGTTCTTATCCTCCGCCCTAGATCAGCTCGAGGAGCTCAGCTTTGAAGCTGGACGATGTCGCTCTCTGCCGCCATCCGCGCTCCGCCTCACGCCAACGCTGCGCCGCGCTAGCTTCAGCTCCTACTATCTTCCCCAGATTAATGCCGCACCCGCCCTTCTTCTCCCTCAACTCAAGCAGCTCGACCTCTTCGACATTGTCATCTTGAAGAAGGCTATGGAGCACCTGCTCCGCAGCTGTACTGCGCTTGAGTACCTTCGTCTTGAGTAGATCCACGGGTTCATTAGCCTCCACATCGCCTCGACGAATCTCCAATGTATTTATCTGTCTTGCTGGCCCCGCAACAAGACATCAATTGGGAAGAGATCACTCCAGCTGTTCCACATTCAGGTCATTGAGAATGCGCCTTGCCTTGAGAGATTGCTTGTATCGGATCTAGAAGGTCCAACAAAAATCAGGGTCATTGACGCGCCGAAATTGACAGTGTTGGTGTACTCATCTGCCAAATTCTTCGAACTCTTTATTGGATCCGTAATCGTTCAGGTACAGCACTCATCTTCTTCTCTGTCTTCTTGAAATTCACATTTTTTTTAATTTCTTCTTGATGTATTTACGACCGTCTTCCATAAAATGATTCCCACAAGCTTGACCCAGTCCATGCGCATAGTGAAGATCTTAGCACTAAAATCTATCGGCCCCAATCTGGATCAAGTTGTTGGATTCCTTACATGCTTTCCGTGCACGGAGAAGCTACTCATCGAGGTGAAACTTCTTTCCTATAAGTAAACGGTAATCACAACGTAGCTCAATTTTTTCGTAATTTTCCCAAATTACGATGACAAGTGTAGTGTTCAAAACTTCATCTACGCACTGCACCGAAAGAAATGTTTTTAGTATTTTTTTCACACGTGATCACCTGCATCGTTTTTATGTTGTACTACTATAGTAGCCTAGGCTAGTCATAGTGGAAAGTAACTTAGACTACTCCAGTAACTCTATGGTTACCCTAAGAGCAAGTACTACCTCCGTCCTGGTTTACTCTTCCAATTTTGTAGTATCAAAATTTGACCATAGATTTAACTGACAAAATGTTAATGCATGTCACTAAGAACTATATCTTGGATTCGTATTTGAACATAATTTCAAATGGTGTAATTTTTAGTGACATGCATTGGCATTTTCTTAGGTAAATCTATGGTCAAAATTTTATACTAAATACGAGGTAGTATTCCCTCCGTCCCAAAATTGTTTTCTTACATTTGTTTAGATATGGATGTATCTAACACTAAAATGTAACTAGATACATCCGTATTTAGACAAATTTAAGACAAGAATTTTGGGACGGAGGGAGTACAAAAGTGGGCTATGTAGGCCAAAACATGTGCCAAATTCACTTGTGATGCATTTGGCATCGATGGCCCTCCATTGCTCACCTGGTGCCCCAATCTGGATCACCTACTTTGCTCCGGTGCCAAATTAACTCATGCAATGAAAAAACACTGCGTGGGAGAGAGAGGACTGAGGCAATAAAAAACACTTGTTTGGGAGAGTGAGAGGCTGGTGTAGTTGGTTTGATTGATTTGTTTATACATGTGGGTCTGTGTGCATAGCGGTGCCAACTCTCTCACATCGCGAGAGCGGTGCCAAAATCTTTTGATTTGACATCGATGCGTATTATGTGGCATACTTTTGCGAAATATGGCATCGGCCACATAGTGGAAGTCAACAAATGCGCAAGCTCTTCACATGCTCCTAGTTAAATGAGAGGAAACGGAGAGAGAGAGAGAGAGAGAGAGAGAGAGAGAAAATATCACTTGCCAGCCAACCCTATCGTATGAGCGAATGATATTGGTACCTCTTGATGACACGGAATCTTATGCAGCCAGCTGCTCTAATATGTTCTCTTCTTTTGCAGATAAAAAAGACCCGAAAGTGAAAAATGTGCTGCACTATAACAATCTCATCGAATGCCTTGATCTCCATCTTACAAAAATTGATTTGATCGACTATCGAGGCAGCACATCTGAGATTAAATTGGCCAGGGTCTTTGCTCTGGAGGCAAGTGTGCTAAAGGTAATGAGGTTTGGCGTTCTCTGGCGCAACAATGAATGGCGTGCTGATCACCGCAAGCGTCTAAGCCCAAATGACAAAGTCTCCGCAGAAGCTGAATTTGTTTTTGAAACATCAAGTGGCCAGAGACTCGAAAACTTATTTGCCCATTAGTGACTTGTCAGGGCGGTGGATTTTAGTTTGTACGATAATGCTGCATCCACCTAAAGTAACGAAAGTTCTTACGTAAACTTCCTAGTAATTCCATCTTCGTAGGTGCAGCATTACTCCTAACATTCGTAATATCAGTTTGAAACTTGTAATATTGCCGTGTCCTATTCCTGCGTTTTCAAAATCCCGCGAATCAAACAGGTCCTGAGTTGGTGATGATGTTGTGCCTCCCATCTTTCACCAATAGCCGTCGGATCTAGATCTGACGCATACAAACCAAGCTTCTGCATTTTTACAAAAAGATGCCCTCACTTGTTCCCTATTTACAAACAACTCCTTGTCTCTCGCAATTAGCCTTATCTCCTCCCCACCACATCTAGAAGGCCGTGGAAAAATCTGGCGCGATGGCCGCTGTCGGAGCCGTCCACCCCCAATCTTGGTGTTCCGTTCAATGCACGGGCATCTACGCACGGGAAATTATGTCGAACAGGGCTAGTTGTAAGCAGGCTAGCTCTACAACCATGATGATAGTGACTGCAGATGGTGAGGCTGACTATGGTATGCCGAACACGGCACCTATACTCAGGTGTCATCTCCGGCGCAGGGTCTTGTCACTTCACTGTGAGGAGCAGCACATAATAATTTGACCAACGGGTAGTACAGTGCTAGTACTCCTACTACTACAATGGTAGTACTACTATTAGTACTAGTAGCACCACTGTTTGGATTTAGGAGTACTACCACGTCCATCTGGATTTTAGTATTTGACTAGCAATATCTAGTAATTCATGTCACGAAAAATGTACTATTCCCTCTGTAAATAAATACATGGTGTTTTCTTCCTATCGGCGAGGGAAGTTAATGTTTTTTTGCTAACTAGAGTACTAACAGGATTACATGCAATGAACTAAACACTGCATGTCATGTTTGGTAGTCTCAAGTCATTGAAAGCATGCACGGCCCACATCTCTCATTGGTTGATATGTCACGAAATAAGAAACAAGGAGGGAGTTAATGCACCATGCCTAAGTATTTTGGGATTATTTGGTTTTCGTAAGGTGACTTACACAACATTTTTGTTTACATGCATTAACATTTTATTAGTTAAATCAAAGGTCAAAACTTGGCGCAAAATGCAAAAGGGACCAATAAACCCGTAAACATCAAACTTCTCTCATTTGGCCCTAACTAGAGGTCCGGTGAGATGACTATACTGCACCGGCACGGAGGGGGACGCAGCTTCATTGACTTACGACAACTGCCTTTGGGTGAATGACACGTGGGCCTAGGGGGTGGCTGGCCCACCTATCATACAGCCAAAGGCAGGTGCAGTAGAGGGCCGAGGAGTAGTACGAAATCCTACGCACCTACGCACGCTAACCAAGCGCAAGAGTGATCACTCGAATCGCAAGATCAGTTGACTAGAAGCTAAGCTAGACCCATGGAGGCAATGAGCGCAAGCATCAGCCAGCTGTGCCAGATGGTCCATGACGTCAGACTGCGGCCCGGCACCGAGGAACGTCTCCAGGTAGTATTTCTTGAGACCATCAGGGTGAGGGGCCGCTTGGACGATAGCTTCGTCTCCTTGTTCGATGAGGTCCTTGTCAGTTTCCTCGACAAGTTCACCGTGATCGAGAAGCTTGCGGACGACTTTTATGTAAGCCTCTAGCTGACGCGCCCAGGCTCTGCGATGCCCGTCACCCTCAACGGCCACTATGGTGACAACCTCTTCGACGCACTGGTGGCCCTGCGACTGCCCGCCGTTGCGCCGGAGAATGTCGACCTCGAGGTCGCGCTCTCCCCGCAGCGCCAGGCGCAGCAAGACACCATGGACATAATCACCCACGTCTACGCGCAAATCGTCCACAAGGACTACTACATGCAAGAGGAGGACGATAGGATGTCGGCCTTCTTGGACCGCAGGGCAACCTTGGACGGTCTGTTCAGAAGCATGTTGAGCTCGCCGCCAACGCTGCTGCTCTTCACACGTCGGTTGGTGACCCGGTGCACTAGGGTGTGAGGATGTCGTTGATGGATCCGTATGTATTTTTATCTTTCCGTCAAATCCATGTAGTAGTATATGATACTACAGTAATTATCTTACCTTTCGCATCAACTTCATAATTTTCATACGTACTCCATGCATGAATGGCGCCAGAACCAAACTTCTATTTACTCTCGGCAAAATCATTATTTTCTATCTATCGGTCGCGCCATGGAGCAGAACCAAATTTTACAAGTTACGAGTTCAAAAGGAAAAGCCTGCCGTGTTCGCATCGCACCCCCACACGGTTGGTCCGGCACGCCGCTCAAGCGGGAATGCGTGCGGTGTTGCATTTTCACTTACAAGTGGGACCGCAGTTGGGCAAAGCGACTATCGGCAAACCCCCACCCCGCCCACCACGCGATGGCTGAGAAAACAGGAGGGAGAAGAGATGGCTGTAGCACGGACTCCAAGACAATTGGTGTCGGATGGGACTCGTGTGGGTGGCGTGTGTCGTACTGCTAGACGTGAATGCTAGTTATGGGCCATGCCACCCCACTATATCGAGCCTATATCGAGGTACGTAGAACAAATTTCCTGCAGTCCGTGCTCAGCCCTCCTCTATCTCTCTTCTCAGCCAGCCAGCGGACGCGCGGAGCCCATTGCCTGTTTGCTCACATGCGGCCCCACATGTCAGTGAAAACGCAAGAGGACCCACTGAACCTGCACATCTTTCACCTCGACGTGCTGGTGATGAAAAACAAATCCAATAAAGATCTTTGGTGGCTGCTTTTGGAGTTACTTAAGAGTAGTAAGATTCTATTTACAATTTAACCCAAGATGCACATCTCATGGCTTCAACTACCACTCTATTTTCTTTCATGACACGACCTGGATGCTGGATGTCCCACGTGTCGACAAAAGGAGGAAGAACCCGACCAAATCTTTGGTTGTGCTCTCGGATTAGACTAGTTGTGCTAACTTAAAAAATTTATTGTGTACTCCCTCCGTTCCAAAATACTTGACTTCCATTTGTCCAAAAATGGATGTACCTATATACTAAAACATGTCTAGATACATATATATTTTGACAAATAGAAGGCATGTATTGTGCAACGGAGGGAGTAGAATGGATGCAAGTTTTTGTATTGGGAAGAATAGTACATCCATATATTGATAGAGCGCAATTTAGTAGATGTTCTATCACTTTTAGCTAGCACAGAGGCTAGAGATGAGATTAGTGGACTTGTTGATACTCCTACTAGAATAGAGGCTAGACATGAGACTAGATGCGAGGAAGCAAGGTCTACTTCTTTACACTCGAAGAAGAAAGAAGCACGCAAGATCGAGCCTCCGCGGATAAACAATGAATGCATCGAGTCAAAATTATTATTGGAGTTCGTGCAAAACGGAGGTCAGTTTAGGGTCGTGCGTTGGAGTTGGCCTTACAAGTGGGACCGCAGTTAAGGAAACCGACTATCGGCAAACCCCCACCTCGCCCGCCGCGCGATGGCTGAAGTTAGAGAAACGACGAGGTTGAAGAGATTGCTCTAGCACGGACTCCAAGAAATAATATGGTGTCAAATGGATGTCGTGGTGGTGGTGTGTGCCGTACTCCTGGACGTGAATGCTTGTTCTGGCCCATGCCACCCTACTACTCCTACTACTTACTCCTACTATATAGTACTAGTATCAAGGATTCGAGGTGCTGGTTACGTACAGCGAACACATTAACATATGGCTACAGTAAAAACACCCGCCCGACACGCGAAGCATGTGAAGCTATTACAAATAGTGTACTACTATTGTTGATTGGCCTCATCCGATAACCTGTTGCAATGCATGTACAATTATGTATTGGGAAAATATTTTTTGCCTCGTCGCACCACTCACTCAGAGAAGCGACTCGAAAGCCATTCATAAATTTAGTAAGTTTATCATAGGCATATCATTTTATTACATACAACAGGTCATCAACCCACATCGACAACGAGGATACATTATAAATACTAAAGTTTTCACCACACAACAAATAACAAGCAATGAAATGAACTTCAACTCAACGATTCCTCGATGTTGGAAATGCTTGCTTTGAACCACAAGTGATTCTCTGGGACGGGCCATCGATTGTCGATCTGGAAACCAACACAGGACTGATCATCCAGGCTGAAGCGGCCTACTATATCAGTACCAGGGTAGGGAACCACCCAAATGTCCGAGGTATAAAAACAGTTGCTTCTCATAAATGGTACTGTCAACAGCAGTTGGATCGCCTTTCACCATCATCTGATAGTTTTGTCCAAGGAAGAGCGAGTTTTCTCCAAGACTATCAATTCTGTACCAGGGAGAAGGAGTTGGTGCTAGCACACTAGTATCCATCCCGAATACCATACAACGGGTGTTGGAATAGGTCCAGAGAGTGCGACCATGGGAGACTACACCAGCTTCCTTAGCAGTAACATCATTAGTGGGTTGTATACACACAAGAAGAGGTGATCCATCGGAATTAGTTGCCAGGCGCCACAGAGTATATGGGCGCTGCTCGTCCTCATGCTCGTGATCATCACCATCGTCATCTCCCCCTTGGTTATAAAATTTTTCAAGTATAGGTGGTGGGATGTTCACAGGACCTTGGAAACACAAGAAGAAGGTTAATTAGTAAAGGGAAACTTGCTAACCCGCATGCATGTGGATGAAACAATTATAATTACGGTGGAACACAAACGTACTAAAACTACGAGGATCCCATGCAAAAACAGTGCCATGAGTGGTGGCAGCAAACGCAAGGCCGTCGTATTGAATTGCATCACATTACTCATCCGTGTACAAAAACTATTTTTAAGCAATATCCATCGAGTCAAACCACCAAGGACGGCAACAAGCTTGTCGAAGATAGCAACAACTTGATAGTTGTTGTAATTCCAAGAGCGGTTGGGAACTTGAAAAATTGCTATCTTCCGTAGAAGACAGTCACCATGATCGTATTTGAACATGCATACAATACTGGTGTGCTCAACCTCTGGGCAGTTTGCTGAGATTTTTGGAAGTGGAACCCGGTCACGAGTGTACACGTTCACAAGTTCCCACTCGCAGTTGGACCCAATGTAAACAACCCAATCTCCATTTGCGCGCGCCCAAGCCTTGCCCTCAAGCGATGGCATCTTAACATCATACGTATCATTATCAAGCGGCATCAACTTGCACAGGGCGAGGCCTCCGTCGTGCCGGCGCCAGTCATCAGGGTCACGGCGAAGAAGATAGGGGAGATCAAACCGCTCCTTGACTCTTGGGTTCTTTGTAATGATGTTATTAGTTGAGTCGAGAATGGGCTTGAACGAACCTGCCATGCTAGTCGAGGTGATGACGTTGCACCAATCAATGAGTTCCTCCACCACGTCATCTTTCAGATTGGGGCAAGAATAACGGGGTCGTTTCTGGCCTGTTCCCTCCATGGAGAAGATGATCGAACAATGGTCGAAGAAAGGGTGAAGGGTTGAAGGAAAATGGAGGAGGGAGAGGAAGAGCGTGCGACAGCAGTTCCAAATCGAGAGGGAAAGGCGAAGAGTCGGTGGACGGTGGACGGTTGCAAGTTTGCCACGGTTCACGAAGAGGCGCCCCGGCCTACACGTCCGTTCGAAATACTCCTACTACTCGTCGTCGTCTCACTAAAATGTTGGAACGGGACCACATGTCAACGAAACATGGTGTGTAATTTTCTCGTGCAAAATGCGATCTTGCCACGTTGGCCCGAGGTGCCGCATTAGTTATCGACCTTTATTTTTTTAATGGTGTGTCGATCAGTTTTGAAGCACGACTAACTGGTACTGTATGCAGAGAAAATATAAACTACTCTACCACTACTCCACCTCCAGTACTAGTAGTATAAAAAAGATATATAGGCTGGAGCTTGAGCGCTTTCTTGCTAAGGGCTACCCACTTGCTTCTCACACTACCACCCTCTCTCCAGATCTAAAAAAGACGGCCCCTCTCTCCCTCCTCACCGGTGGTCACAGATCCGCCGGGAAGAAAAGGACGTGCAGCGTTGACGCACTCGTCGTCGGTGAGTGAGGTCACGCACTGACGACAAGGTCGTCCTCTCAGACCTAGCGCCCGCGCGGGATGGCCTCCGTCCCCAAGCTCGCTGCCGTAGTGTGTGCGAAGGACGATGACCACGAGCGAAGCCACTTCCCGCCGACCCTCAGGTATGCTACCTCTTTTCAAACCATAACCTTGTTCTATTGCCCCATCCACCACGTCGTTGCATGTGGATCTTTTTCCACTCCACCATCTTCCCAATTTGCTATCCTCTGCTCTGCTGGCCACGCAGACGAAAACCATAATTTGCACTATTAAAGGAAACCCTACTTCATGCAGACTAATCCATGTCTGGGTTGAATAAGGAAAGGAAGGGAGACTGTACTGTCCAAGAGAGTAGGCATCGAACCCGCATCTAGGTTTAAAAGGGGAAAATCAGTAGCTAAGGAACGAGTCTCGTGTCTCTTGGTTGAAGAAGGGTAGAAAGGCATTACAACGCAATAGAGAATGACCAGGTCGATCGGTTTGTTGTCCTCTCATAGGAAAAAGGTGGCTAAAGAGAACAAAAATGGGACGTAATCCACATATGTTGCCTGGATATTTGTTGCTCTGGGCAACCATACCTCCCTCACCACTCTGCGTCCGTGGAGGTACATCGTACTGGTGCACCCACTGTCTGAATGGGCCTCCCAAGCTCTTATTGCCACTTTTTTTGCTGTTAGTATAACGCCAGCAGTCAAGTCAAGCAATGCTACTGCTAAAGTGATGCCACATTTAACTAATGCCGCTCTCAGTCTAATGCCACCGATAAATTTAAGCAATGCCATTTAATGTCACTTGATTATTTCAGGGTTAGCTGTTGATTGTGGATGTATTAAAGATTTTTCACCTAAGGCATTCTAATGTTGTTGCACAGCCAGTATACCAATGATGAAACTTGTTACTACCTTCAGATTTTTGCACTGTTAATGCTTATAGATTACATACCTCACTTTCATGAGATAAGTTAATTTTTTTGTACAATTTCACAAAAATGCCAAGGCGTTGATGTCATTTTATTTTGGTTAAACTGCACAGACAATTATGAAGACAAGAGGAAAGGTCAAGACTGGCCACCTCCTCCTCCGGCTATTCTCTTGATTCGTTCGATCAAGTTTTTATGTTTGATCAATTATCAAGATTGGGATAGCAATTTTTAAGGTCTCCCGAGTTCGAAATGATATTTAACTTGGAGGTACATGGTTTGCAATTTTTTTATACTGTCATTAGTTAATAATGCTAGTTACCTTCAGACTTTTGTATTTGGTTTAATGCTCATGCACAACTAGTATACCAATGCTGAAACTTGTTACATTTACATTTTGTATTGTTAATTATTATAGAAACCTTCCAGTGCTAGAGTTTATTGAAATCTGTTCAGTAAAACCATTGTATTGTACCCTGTAATAAACTAACTACTCTACTGTTGCACTAGCCACTGGATTAGTGTATATCTGTAGTATTCGAATGGTGTTGCATTAGCGTATGGACATAAATAAAGTGCGGCAAGCTTTCCTAGATATGTGCTCAAGAAAACTATTGGGGAACGTTGCAGAAAACAAAAAATTTCCTACGTTTCACCAAGATCAATCTATGGAGTCAACTAGCAACGAGAGGAGAGTGCATCTACATACCCTTGTAGATCGCGAGCGGAAGCGTTCAAGAGAACGGGGATGATGGAGTCGTACTCGCCGTGATCCAAATCACCGATGACCAAGTGCCAAACGGACGGCACCTCCGCGTTCAACACATGTACGGAGCGGATGACGTCTCCTCCTTCTTGATCCAGCAAGGGGGAAGGAGAGGTTGATGAAGATCCAGCAGCACGACGGCGTGGTGGTGGATGCAGCAGTGATCGCAGCAGGGCTTCGCCGAGCTTTTGCGAGAGGGAGAGGTGTAGTAGGGGAGAGGGAGGCGCCAAGACTTCAAGTGCCACTGCCCTCCCTCCCCCCCTTTATATAGGCCCCCTGGGGGGCGCCGGCCCTGGAGATTGGATCTCCCAAGGGGGGGCGGCGGCCAAGGGGGGTGGAGTGCCCCCCAAGGCAAGTGGAGGCGCCCCCCACCCTAGGGTTTCCAACCCTAGGCGCAGGGGGCCCAAGGGGGGGCGCACCAGCCCACTATGGGCTGGTTCCCCTCCCCACTTCAGCCCATGGGGCCCCTCGGGATGGGTGGCCCCACCCGGTGGACCCTCGGGACCCATCCGGTGGTCCCGGTACAATACCGGTGACCCCGAATCTTTCCCGATGGCCGAAACTACACTTCCTATATATAATTCTTCACCTCCAGACCATTTCGGAACTCCTCGTGACGTCCAGGATCTCATCTGGGACTCTAAACAACTTTCGGATTACTGCATACTCATATCTCTACAACCCTAGCGTCACCGAACCTTAAGTGTGTAGACCCTACGGGTTTGGGAGACACGTAGACATGACCGAGACGGCTCTCCGGCCAATAACCAACAGTGGGATCTGGATACCCATATTGGCTCCCACATGCTCCTCGATGATCTCATCGGATGAACCACGATGTCGAGGACTTAATCAATCCCGTATTCAATTCCCTTTGTCAATTGGTACGTTACTTGCCCGAGACTCGATCGTCGGTATCCCAATACCTTGTTCAGTCTCGTTACTGGCAAGTCACTTTACTCGTACCGTAATGCATGATCCCGTGATCAACCACTTGATCACATTGAGCTCATTATGATGATGCATTACCGAGTGGGCCCAGAGATACCTCTCCGTCATACGGAGTGACAAATCCCAGTCTCGATTCGTACCAACCCAACAGACACTTTTGGAGACACCTGTAATGTACCTTTATAGTCACCCAGTTACATTGTGACGTTTGGCACACCCAAAGCACTCCTACGGTATCCGGGAGTTGCACAATCTCATGGTCTAAGGAAATGATACTTGACATTCAGAAAAGCTACAACAAATGAACTACATGATCTTTGAGCTAAGCTTTAGGATTGGGTCTTGTCCATCACATCATTCTCCTAATGATGTGATCCCATTATCAATGACATCCCCATGTCCATAGCCAGGAAACCATGACTATCTGTTGATCAACGAGCTAGTCAACTAGAGGCTCACTAGGGACACATTGTGGTCTATGTATTCACACATGTATTACGATTTCCGGATAATACAATTACAGCATGAATAATAGACAATTATCATGAACAAGGAAATATAATAATCATTTTATTATTGCCTCTAGGGCATATTTCCAACAGTCTCCCACTTGCACTAGAGTCAATCATCTAGTTACATTGTGATGAATCGAACACCCATGGAATTCTGGTGTTGATCATGTTTTGCTCTAGGGAGAGGTTTAGTCAACGGATCTGCTACATTCAGGTCCGTATGTACTTTACAAATTTCTATGTCTCCATTTTGAACACTTTCACGAATGGAGTTGAAGCGACGCTTGATATGCCTGGTCTTCCTGTGAAACCTGGGCTCCTTGGCAAGGGCAATGGCTCCAGTGTTGTCACAGAAGAGAGTCATCGGCCCCGATGCATTGGGTATGACTCCTAGGTCGGTAATGAACTCCTTCACCCAGACTGCTTCGTGTGCTGCCTCCGAGGCTGCCATGTACTCCGCTTCACATGTAGATCCCGCCACAACGCTTTGCTTGTAATTGCACCAGCTTACTGCCCCACCATTCAAAATATACACGTATCGGGTTTGTGACTTAGAGTCATCCAGATCTGTGTCGAAGCTAGCATCGACGTAACCCTTTACGATGAGCTCTTCGTCACCTCCATAAACGAGAAACATTTCCTTGGTCCTTTTCAGGTACTTTAGGATATTCTTGACCGTTGTCCAGTGTTCCATGCCGGGATTACTTTGGTACCTTCCTACCAAACTCACGGCAAGGTTTACATCAGGTCTGGTACACAGCATAGCATACATGATAGACCCTATGGCCGAGGCATAGGGGACGCACTCATATTTTCTCTATCTTCTGTCGTGGTCGGGCATTGAGCCATGCTCAATCTCGTACCTTGCAATACAGGCAAGAACCCCTTCTTTGACTGATCCATTTTGAACTTCTTCAATATCTTGTCAAGGTACGTACTCTGTGAAAGACCAATGAGGCGTCTCGATCTATATCTATAGATCTTGATGCCTAATATATAAGCAGCTTCTCCAAGGTCCTTCATTGAAAAACACTTGTTCAAATAGGCCTTTATGCTTTCCAAGAATTCTATATCATTTCCCATCAACAGTATGTCATCCACATACAATATGAGAAATGCTACTGAGCTCCCACTCACTTTCTTGTAAATGCAGGCTTCTCCATAAGTCTGTATAAACCCAAACGCTTTGATCATCTCATCAAAGCGAATGTTCCAACTCCGAGATGCTTGCACCAGCCCATAAATCGAGTGTTGGAGCTTGCACACCTTGTCAGCATTCTTCGGATCGACAAAACCTTCCGGCTACATCATATACAATTCTTCCTTAAGGAAACCATTAAGGAATGCCGTTTTGACGTCCATTTGCCATATCTCATAATCATAGAATGCGACAATTGCTAACATGATTCAGACGGACTTCAACTTTGCTACGGGTGAGAAAGTCTCATCGTAGTCAACCCCTTGAACTTGTCGATAACCCTTAGCGACAAGCCGAGCTTTATAGATGGTCACATTACCATCCGCGTCTGTCTTCTTCTTAAAGATCCATTTATTTTCTATGGCTCGCCGATCAACGGGCAAGTCAGTCAAAGTCCATACTTCGTTTTCATACATGGATCCTATCTCGGATTTCATGGCTTCCATCCATTTGTCGAAATCTGGGCCCGCCATTGCTTCTTCATAGTTTGAAGGTTCACCGTTGTCTAACAACATGATTTCCAAGATAGGGTTACCGTACCACTCTGGTGCGGAACATGTCCTTGTGGACCTACGAAGTTCAGTAGCAACTTGATCTGAGGTTTCATGACCATCATCATCAACTTCCTCTCTAGTCAGTACAGGCACCTCAGGAACATTTTCTTGAGCTGCCCCACTTACCGGTTCAAGAGGCAGTACTTCATCAAGCTCTACTTTCCTCCCACTTACTTCTTTTGAGAGAAACTCCTTCTCTAGAAAGGATCCATTCTTAGCAACGAAGATCTTGCCTTCGGATTTAAGGTAGAAGGTATACCCAATGGTTTCCTTAGGGTATCCTATGAAGACGCATTTCTCCGACTTGGGTTCGAGCTTTTCAGGTTGAAGTTTCTTGACATAAGCATCGCATCCCCAAACTTTTAGAAACGACAGCTTAGGATTCTTCCCAAACCATAATTCATACGGTGTCATCTCAACAGATTTCGACGGAGCCCTATTTAAAGTGAATGCGGCAGTCTCTAAAGCATAGCCCCAAAATGATACCGGTAAATCGGTAAGAGACATCATAGATCGCACCATATCTAATAGAGTGCGATTATGACGTTTGGACACACCATTACACTGAGGTGTTCCAGGCGGCGTGAGTTGTGAAACTATTCCATATTTTCTTAAGTTTGTGCCAAATTCGTGACTCAAGTATTCTCCCCCACGATCTGATCGCAAGAACTTGATTTTCCTGTCACGTTGATTCTCAACCACACTCTGAAATTCCTTGAACTTTTCAAAGGTCTCAGACTTGTGTTTCATTAAGTAGACATACCCATATCTACTCAAGTCATCAGTGAGGGTGAGAACATAACGATAGCCACCGCGAGCCTCAACACTCATTGGACCGCACACATTAGTATGTATGATTTCCAATAAGTTGGTTGCTCGCTCCATTGTTCCTGAGAACGGAGTCTTGGTCATTTTACCCATGAGGCATGGTTCGCACGTGTCAAATGATTCGTAATCAAGAGACTCTAAAAGTCCATCTGCATGGAGCTTCTTCATGCGTTTGACACCTATGTGACCAAGGCGGCAGTGCCACAAGTATGTGGGACTATCATTATCAACCTTACATCTTTTGGTACTCACACTATGAATGTGTGTAGCATTACGCTCGAGATTCATTAAGAATAAACCATTCACCATCGGAGCATGACCATAAAACATATCTCTCATACAAATAGAACAACCATTATTCTCGGATTTAAATGAGTAGCCATCTCGAATTAAACGAGATCCCGATACAATGTTCATGCTCAAAGCTGGCACTAAATAACAGTTATTGAGGTTTAAAACTAATCCCGTAGGTAAATGTAGAGGTAGCGTGCTGACGGCGATCACGTCGACCTTGGAACCATTCCCGGCGCGCATCGTCACCTCGTCCTTCGCCAGTCTCCGCTTATTCCGCAGCTCCTGCTTTGAGTTACAAATGTGAGCAACCGCACCGGTATCAAATACCTAGGAGCTACTACGAGTACTAGTAAGGTACACATCAATTACATGTATATCACATATACCTTTGGTGATGTCGTCCTTCTTGTCCGCTAAGTATTTGGGGCAGTTCCGCTTCCAGTGACAACTTCCCTTGCAATAAAAACACTCAGTCTCGGGCTTGGGTCCATTCTTTGGCTTCTTCCCAGCAGCTTGCTTACCGAGCGCGGCAACTCCCTTGCCGTCCTTCTTGAAGTTCTTCTTACCCTTGCCTTTCTTGAACTTAGTGGTTTTATTCACCATCAACAATTGATGTTCCTTTTTGACTTCTACCTCTGCTGATTTCAGCATTGCAAATACTTCAGGAATGGTCTTTTCCATCCCCTGCATATTGAAGTTCATCACAAAGCTCTTGTAGCTCGGTGGAAGCGACTAAAGGATTCTGTCAATGACCGCGTCATCCGGGAGATTAACTCCCAGCTGAGTCAAGCGGTTATGCAACCCAGACATTTTGAGTATGTGCTCACTGACAGAACTATTTTCCTCCATCTTACAGCTGAAGAACTTGTCGGAGACTTCATATCTCTCGACCCGGGCATGAGCTTGGAAAACCATTTTCAGCTCTTCGAACATCTCATATGCTCCGTGTCGCTCAAAATGTTTTTGGAGCCCCGGTTCTAAGCTGTAAAGCATGCCGCACTGAACGAGGGAGTAATCATTAGCACGTGTCTACCAAGTGTTCATAACATCTTGGTTCTGTGGGACGGGTGCGTCACCTAGCGGTGCTTCTAGGACATAATCTTTCTTGGCAGCTATGAGGATGATCCTCAGGTTCCGGACCCAGTCCGTATAGTTGCTGCCATCGTCTTTCATCTTGGTTTTCTCTAGGAACGCGTTGAAGTTGAGGACAATGTTGGCCATTTGATCTACAAGACATATTGTAAAGATTTTAGACTAAGTTTATGATAATTAAGTTCATCTAATCAAATTATTCAATGAACTCCCACTTATATAGACATCCCTCCAGTCATCTAAGTATAACATGATCCGAGTTAACTAGGCCGTGTCCGATCATCACGTGAGACGGACTAGTCAACATCGGTGAACATCTTCATGTTGATCGTATCTTCTATATGACTCATGCTCGACCTTTCGGTCTTCTGTGTTCCGAGGCCATGTCTGTACATGCTAGTCTCGTCAAGTCAACCTAAGTGTTTGCATGTGCAAATCTGTCTTACACCCATTGTATGTGAACGTTGGAATCTATCACACCCGATCATCACGTGGTGCTTTGAAACAACGAACTGTCGCAACGGCGCACAGTTAGGTGGAACACTTTCTTGAAATTATTATGAGGGATCATCTTATTTACTACCGTCGTTCTAAGTAAACAAGATGCAAAAACATGATAAACATCACATGCAATCAAATAATAGTGACATGATATGGGCAATATCATATAGCTCATTTGATCTCCATCTTGGGGCTCCATGATCATCTTGTCACCGGCATGACACCATGATCTCCATCATCGTGTCTCCATGAAGTTGCTCGCCAACTATTACTTCTACTACTATGGCTAACACGTTTAGCAATAAAGTAAAGTAATTTACATGGCGTTTCTCAATGACACGCAGGTCATACAAAAAATAAAGATAACTCCTATGGCTCCTGCCGGTTGTCATACTCATCGACATGCAAGTCGTGATTCCTATTATAAGAACATGATCTCATACATCACATATATATCATTCATCATTCATCACAACTTTGGCCATATCACATCACATGACACTTGCTGCAAAAACAAGTTAGACGTCCTCTAATTGTTGTTGTAAGTTTTACGTGGCTGCAATAGGGTTCTAGCAAGAATGTTTTCTTACCTACGTAAAAGCCACAATGTGAATTGCCAATTTCTATTTACCCTTCATAAGGACCCTGTTCATCTAATCCGATCCGACTAAAGTGGGAGAGACAGACACCCACCAGCCACCTTATGCAACTAGTGCATGTCAGTCGGTGGAACCGGTCTCACGTAAGCGTACGTGTAAGGTTGGTCCGGGCCGCTTCATCCCATGATGCCGCCGAATCAAGATAAGACTAGTAACGGCAAGCAAATTGACAATATCGACGCCCACAACTACTTTGTGTTCTACTCGTGCATAGTAACTACGCATAGACCTAGCTCATGATGCCACTGTTGGGGAACGTTGCAGAAAACCAAAAAATTTCCTACGTTTCACCAAGATCAATCTATGGAGTCAACTAGCAACGAGAGGAGAGTGCATCTACATACCCTTGTAGATCGCGAACGGAAGCGTTCAAGAGAACAGGGAGGATGGAGTCGTACTCGCCGTGATCCAAATCACCGATGACCAAGTGCCGAACGTACGGCACCTCCGTGTTCAACACACGTACGGAGCGGATGACGTCTCCTCCTTCTTGATCCAGCAAGGGGGAAGGAGAGGTTGATGAAGATCCGGCAGCACGACGGCGTGGTGGTGGATGCAGCAGTGATCGCAGCAGGGCTTCGCCGAGCTTCTGCGAGAGGGAGAGGTGTAGCAGGGGAGAGGGAGGCGCCAAGACTTCAGGTGCCGCTGCCCTCCCTCCCCCCCTTTATATAGGCCCCCTGGGGGGGGCGCCGGCCCTGGAGATTGGATCTCCCAAGGGGGGGCGGCGGCCAAGGGGGGTGGAGTGCCCCCCAAGGCAAGTGGAGGCGCCCCCCACCCTAGGGTTTCCAACCCTAGGCACAGGGGGGCCCAAGGGGGGCGCACCAGCCCACTACGGGCTGGTTTCCCTCCCCACTTCAGCCCATGGGCCCCCCGGGATGGGTGGCCCCACCCGGTGGACCCCCGGGACCCATCCGGTGGTCCCGGTACAATACCGGTGACCCCGAATCTTTCCCGATGGCCGAAACTACACTTCCTATATATAATTCTTCACCTCCGGACCATTCCGGAACTCCTCGTGACGTCCAGGATCTCATCCGGGACTCCAAAAAACTTTCGGATTACTGCATACTCATATCTCTACAACCCTAGCGTCACCGAACCTTAAGTGTGTAGACCCTACGGGTTCGGGAGACACGTAGACATGACCGAGACGGCTCTCCGGCCAATAACCAATAGCGGGATCTGGATACCCATGTTGGCTCCCACATGCTCCTCGATGATCTCATCGGATGAACCACAATGTCGAGGACTTAATCAATCCCGTATTCAATTCCCTTTGTCAATCGGTACGTTACTTGCCCGAGACTCGATCGTCGGTATCCCAATACCTTGTTCAGTCTCGTTACCGGCAAGTCACTTTACTCGTACCGTAATGCATGATCCCGTGATCAACCACTTGATCACATTGAGCTCATTATGATGATGCATTATCGAGTGGGCCCAGAGATACCTCTCCGTCATACGGAGTGACAAATCCCAGTCTCGATTCGTACCAACCCAACAGACACTTTCGGAGACACCTGTAATGTACCTTTATAGTCACCTAGTTACGTTGTGACATTTGGCACACCCAAAGCACTCCTACGGTATCCGGGAGTTGCACAATCTCATGGTCTAAGGAAATGTTACTTGACATTCAGAAAAGCTACAACAAATGAACTACATGATCTTTGAGCTAAGCTTTAGGATTGGGTCTTGTCCATCACATCATTCTCCTAATGATGTGATCCCATTATCAATGACATCCCCATGTCCATAGCCAGGAAACCATGACTATCTGTTGATCAACGAGCTAGTCAACTAGAGGCTCACTAGGGACACATTGTGGTCTATGTATTCACACATGTATTATGATTTCCGGATAATACAATTACAGCATGAATAATAGACAATTATCATGCACAAGGAAATATAATAATCATTTTATTATTGCCTCTAGGGCATATTTCCAACAAAAATTACTACCTATTTTTCTAAATACTAGACGTTTGGGTACTTTAAATTGAACCGCGAAAACGTCTTATATTAGGGAACAAAGGGTGTAGAGTTCACTCAAATTATCCTGGTAAAGCTAGTCACACCTTTGTTAAAATTAATGTTCATTATGTTATGGAGGAGGTCTGTATGTTTGTCTCTAATGCCTGTCGACTACATACCTGACATCATGATGTAATGTTATGTCATTTCCTTTTGTATAGTGTCACTGAATTTTCAAGGCGTTGATGGCATTTTATTTTAGTAGAACTGCACAAAATTTGCTTAAAAGAAGAGGAAAGGTCAGGAATGGCTCAGTTTTTCAGAAAAAACTATGTATGCCTTCCTAACATCAGCCGTTGTTGCTTTATTTATTCCTTCAAACATGTGGTTAGAAACAGTCTTGCTACCTTTTCCCATTAAGAAATTGGAATGCTTATATTTGTGAGTCTATGCTTCAACTAGTGCCACTTTTAGAGTAATCACACTTTCAATATCTATGCAAACAGGGATGCTCAATTTTAGTGGAACTGCACAAAAATTCCAACTGGTTCAACATTAGGAGCATGTTTTTCCCAAACCTTTATATCAAATTGGTGGCACTATGAGCTGTTCATTACGAAGGTACATGGTTTGCTACTATCTTGCTACTCTTTTTGTATTGTCATTAGATAGCAATAATAGTGGTTTGCATGTGAATTTATTGGCAGGGTGGACCTACATTGGAGGTGCAGGACAGGATTCAATGATTGGATGCTCAATTTCGGTTGTATCGATTTCACCTCTTCCATCACTGCGAACATGGATATCCTTGGTCTGGTGAAGAATAGGCGTTATATTTCTGCTCTGAACCAGCAAATCAATTCAGTATGAAATTGTACAGGGCAAAACATAACTGTATCAGATTGTCCAGTGCAGAACATGATAGATGCTAAGCGGAAGAGACATGTTTAAACCGAAAATACAAGGTGTGGTATATGTTTACTAGCTGCTTGTGCAGACAGAGATGTCTGTCGGTTGCTATTTGGCAAAGAAACAAAGTGTCCGCTATTTTGGTTGAACTACACAAGAGAATAGTATAGTCACTGCATGCAGTGCCATTTGAAAATAGACACAGAAAGATTGGATAGTCACTTCATGGACTGCAGAAAAGTAGTACTGTACTATTTATTGGCCAACACTAGGTGCTTCATTGCTTTGGTCTGATTATACAATGGGCATCATTTTGCCTAAGTTAAAGTTTGTATTTCCGAAAATAGTCTCGCGGTGTGATCGAGAGAAGACCAAATCATATTGCAGTGGATGTTCCTACATCAAGTGTGGTTCATTATCATGGTTCCAGCTGTTGGTGAAACCACTTACGTTTGCAAGAGGAATTGTAGACTTCACAAACAAATTTGTCTTTCAGTCTGTATTGAATGTTGGCCAAGAGAAGCATCCATGTTAGTAGGAAGAACAGATGTTTTTTCTAGATCTTTGCTTTTGGAGCTACATACTTGTATATGATCTGTGAATCATTGAGATGCATTAACATGTTGATCTTATGTATGGGAATCGTACTAGTTAGTTTTAGTTGCGACACAAGATCCGAAGTGGCTGATCTTTGCTTTCGGAGCTACATATTTGTATATGATCTGCGAATCATTGAGATGCATTAACAGTTACTTATTTTTGTTTGCTCAGTGTTACAAGTTACTGATCAATCACCAGCTAGCATACAAATGTGCTCCTGGCAGTTTTATTTGCGACACAAGATGCGAAGTGGCAGTTTTTTGAATAAAAATGCCAACCTCTGAAGAAACTGACAAGCTACACTATCGATCCTATATGGATAAATAGCGGAGCACGCACGTACGACCTCCTTTCCGGTTTGCAGGGCTCAATTCAAGAAACGACCTACTCGATCCTACCCGAATAAATAGCGGATCACGCACGTACTAGTACCTCCTTTCCAGTTTGCAGGGCTTAATTCAAACCTCTCACCAACCAAGGTACTCCCTCCGTCCGGGTTTATTAGTCCCGTGAGCAAAGCAGCAAGACCAAGGCATGGCAATAATTAACGGCATGCAGAAGTTTGAGCCTAATTAATTCCAGCGATTTAAGTGGCTGCATGCGTGACCTCGGTTGCGACTCGTTGCATGCTGCTTCATGTACTGCCTGTGAGCGATTTTGAGTGCCTGCATGCAGCCGGCCGTAATTAAGGCAGCTAACTGATGCGAAAAAGATACACTTTAATTGTTGCGGGCTTTTTAAATCCATGGAATCATTATTGACAAGGAGGGAGATGATTCGAGTGCACTCGTTTGACCGCCATGCCGGTGTGCGACCCAGACGGGACGGGATGGGACGGCACAGTCATAATTTCAGCTTCTCTAGTTTTCCACAGCAAGCTGGCGCGCTAAGCCATTATGCATTGAATTCAGATGACCGTCGCGCTACCTTCCGCCTATAAGTACTGTTTCTCGGCCTTCTTCGGTGCCACTGTGACCCAACTCGCCATATCGTCATAAGCCCCCACCGGCCCGACGTCGCTCGCCACGTCTGCCATGCCCCCGCCCGTCCGCGGTAGGCGACGCCGGAGGCGGTCACCGCCGGAACTAGTTTTCGGGTTTTCACCGGAAGGCAGACGGAGGGAGGAGGCATTCTATCTGTCTTTAGATGGCAATGCATAGATCGAGGAGTTGTTGGAGCGCGACCACATGGCGGAGGAGCAGGAGTGTTTGGAGTGCGACCGCCTGGCAGGGGAGCAGCGTATCGCTGATTTGCACCACCAGCGGGACATGGAGCAGCAGTGCACCGACGCTCTGAGTTGCGAGCAGAGCGCACGCAACTGGGCTGACTACATGGAGGCCGGCGCCCGGCAAATAGCCCAGGTGGTTGTCGGGCATGCACTCGTTCGTGATGCCTATTTTTACTACCAGCTCGTCAAGTGGGTTTCCCGCTTGGAAGCCGAAGCTTCGGTGGACCACGCCGGCATGGAAAGGGCCAACGCGCGCAAGAAACGTGCCCTATCGCACCTCTTGCAAGTCCGAGGCGAGGCGCACAACGCCGGTACCGGCGTTTAGCGTGTACCACAGATGGCGGTCGGCATCGTCTAGTTAGCTAAGAGTAAGTTAGTACTTGTATGCTACTAGAGTATTAGTGGGAGTAGATAGTTAACTTGGCTATGATGGTTGTCAATGTGGAAGTTCAGTACTCTATATGTGGATCAGACCTGTTACTTTGCTCTGAATGTTGCACTTTTCGTTTGAACATATGGAATGGGCTGTTATTTTTTTAAATGGGTTGTATTTGTCCTCCACGGGTTTAGAGGTTGACTTGTGGGCCTAGCAAGTTGACGCGTACACAATCAGGAGATGATTGTACGTGGAGAGGATGACAGCAGGGACCCGCCAAGGTCATGGCAGTACGCAAGCAAGTGCCTCCTTATTTCATGCCATTTCTAGTGGCATTTTTCGAAGTCTGGAGTGGCGTTTTTCATAAACTGCAGTGGTGTTTTTCAAAGTTTGCAAAAATTCAAGTGGCATTTTTCAAATTTTGGAAATTGCAATGGCATTTTTATGAATCGCCATAATTAGAGTGGCATTTATCTAATTTGTTTTTGAGACGGACGCAGGGTGTCAACTGGGCTGTGCGGGACACTCTGGCCTGTCTAGACAGCCTTTTCCTTTATGTTTACCACAGACCAGCCCAGTAGTTTTTTTTCTTTCTGAAAATGGCTAGTCCAGTTTTTTTGTGATTTGTCAAGTAAGTCGCTTTATCAGGCCTGTTGGGCTGCAAATCTTTCAAGACGAGGAGAGCTTCATTCGGCTGGCCGATAAAATGGCCTATCAGTAATGAGAAATGGGTTGTACATTTTTAAAACACATCAAACTGCCAATTAGTTTCAAATATCTTTTTTTAATTTCGAGATTTTAAATTGCATTGATTTTTATGCGTGGACAATTTATTGGATTTTATATTGATATACATTTTTTTAAAATCAGTCTGAATGTGACTCGAAATTTCGGGATTAAAAACTGTTCAGACCGCACCGACATATGCAAAATTTCGTATAATTTTTTAACCATGGCCACAATATGGGCTGTAATGCTAACAAAAAGAATATGGGCTCCAAAAAACCCGTAAGAATTAGCAAATGGGCTGTAAATTATTTGAAATAATGGCAGATGGGATGTATGTTGTTTTCCACAGATTTGAGGCTTTCCACAGATGGCCTGTATACTGTTGAATGTCCATCCAATGGCCGTCGTGCTTCTTCAATCTCTGCTCTTCCTGCTCCAGCCGCTCAAACAAGTGTCGGTGGGACTGGCTGCTCCCTCCTCCCCGCGGTCGGCTGTGCTGCTGCGCAGGACTCACCGCCCCATCGTACTCCCATGGCTGGCCTAGCCATCCCTCTACTCACCCACACCTACTATTATTCTCCGGCGACGGCAGACGAACTAGTAAACCCTCGTAAAGTCGTACTCCCCTGTCACAGCCCTAGAATTGTTTGCAATAGTTGCATATGAGAGCATCCATGCATCATGTCTAAATTCTGAAAGTTGAATTGAGGTTGGTTGAAACCCTCAAAACTCACTTCAGAAATAATCAACATTAAAAATCTTTTCAAATGAGTCCAAGGAAATGTTCCTGTTATTCTGTAAAAATATTGGCAAGAGGTAAAATTCAAACCAATATTTTTGGAGTTTCAGAAATATTTATTTTGGGCATTTGAAATTAATTCAATAACTATTTGAATTGGATCTATATTTATTATATAATAAATATATGTTCAATAATTCTGAAAAATTGTTGTGTAGCTTTGGAGAAGTCCATTTAGTTCACACAATTATTTTCATGAATTTTGAAAATGGTTTGGTCTTTGAACTAAATCAAAACAAAATAACAAGAATAGAAAAACAGAAAACAGAAAGCAGAGAGGAGAGACACCTCACCTGGGCTTACCTGGCGCCCAGCCGGCCCAGCACTGTGCAGGCCACTGGCCCACAGTGCCAGTCATCTTCTCCACCGCGCCAGGAGGACGCGGGCGTGCGGCCGACGCGTGCGCACGGCCGTGCCGCCACGCCACCTGCCTGCCTACCTCCGCTGAGGCCAGCGCGACGCCGTGAAGACCCCACCTCACCGCCCTGGACCTCTCTCACTCTCCCCCGTGCTTTCCCCCCTCCTTTGTCTCGCTCTCCTCCCCACAGCCGAGCGCTGCTGTCGTCACCGACGCCGTTCGCCGCGGCCACAGCCACCGCCTGACCTTCCCGACGCCTCCCAAAGCTCCGCCTCGACCTACTCTTTCCCCTCACCGCGCCAAAGCGACGCCGGGAGCCCCGCAGTGACGCCCTCGCCATCGTCTTCTTCCTCCGGACGCCGGAGATCAGTTTCGTCGTTTCGCCCGGACCAGACCGCCCCCGAGCCCAATGACCGTCTCTGCGTGTTCTCTGTGAGCCCCGCATCTTTTCTCCCTCCTCCCCTGCTCACGACCGTGCGGTAGCCGCCATCTCCATGGGCTCCGAAGCTCGCCGATGTCGTGCTTCATCGCTGCCGTGGCTACGGACACCGTAGCTTGCACTTGAGCTCATCATCGTGCTCGGGTTGCTCCTAGGAGATGAACGCAGCCACTAGCTCGCCTGGCCGTACATTGTAGCGCCACAGGCGTCGCTGCCCAAGCTCCGGCCACCGCGGCGCTGCTCCCCGTCGTCGTTTCTAGCCGCCCCAAGCCCGGTGACCACCACCGTTGGATGCGCCGCTCCTCTAGCGTCCTGAAGAACCCAGCCGCGTGCCAAACGGTGCACCGTAGCAGTCTTCTGAAGCCCTCCGCCGTCTCGGACCTCGCTGGCAGCTTAACGCCGGTGTGTTTGACCCCGCTGACTGGGCTTTTGACCTCGGCTGGACCCCACGCTGTGTCCATGACTTGTGGGGCCGGCATCTGACTGATTAGTTTAGGGATATAATTAGTGCTAACCACTACTGTTAGGGGTTAATCACCCCGCTAACTAAATCCTGTGTCACTGACAATGGGCCCCACTGCCCAGGTAATCCATGGTTTAAAACTAAACCTTTTTAATTAAAGCTTTAGAGACTGACACGCGGGACCCACTGTCAAGTTTGACCTGGACCGCGCCCGTTGACCGCTGACATCACAGTGATGTCATGCTGATGCAATAACTCTTTTCTGGATTTATTCTTTTACAGGAAATTCCAGAAAATTGCCTAAACTTCTAAAAATCATAGTAATTCAACCGTAGCTCCAAATGAAATAATTTATATATGAAAAATGATCAGAAAAATCCAATCTATCCATCTGTACCATTTTCATGCATGTTTGAACAATGTTTGTCCTCTGTTTTGGACAAAACAAATAAAGGGCATTTAAATAATCATATGTGGAGTTTGAATTTGAATCTTAGGTTCAAACCAACTTCATTTAACCTGCTGCTAGTTGCATTAGCTCAAACCATAGCATATTGCCATGTCATGATCATGCATCATATTGCGCATTGCATTGATTGTGTCCTTTCTCTGTTTGCCGGTGTTTGTCCCCTCTTAGTAGACGTGGTTTCAATGAAGAGATCGATGACACCGATGAAGAGCTATACTATCTTCAGAAGTGCCAGGCAAGCAAAACCCCCTTGTTCATTCCGATACAATCCCACTCTCTCGCTCCTGCTCTCTTTTACTGCATTAGGACAACAACGTTTCAACTGTTACATGTTGCGGTAGTTGAACCCCTTTCCTCTGCATGACCTGTCATTGCCACAGTAAATAGATGAAACCCACTAGCATGAGTAGGAGTTGTTTGAGCCCTGATGTGCCTACTCATTCATGTTTGTTTGTCATGCCTGCTACTGCTTAGAGTTGAGTCAGGTCTGATTCATCGGGAATGAATTGGAATGTGGTGAACATGTCCTACTGTTGAGAGCTAAGTGTGTGAACACGATTTGGTAAAGGTAGCGGTGAGTGGCCATGTAGGAGTACATGGTGGGTTGTCTCATTGCAGCCGTCCTCAGGAACTGAGTTCTGTGTTTGTGATCCATGAACAGTTACTAGCACACATTGGGTTCCGGTAACTCAACCCCTCTTGACTTATTAATCAACTTGATCTCTGTCCAGGAGTTGCAACTAGTTTCTGGTGTTTGTAGGTAGTGTTAGTAGTCTACCAAGTGGCACCGGGTACAGGTGGGCTTGGGATAGACTAGGCACAGTGGCCCGGTGTACCAAGTGGCACCCGGATGGTGGGCTTGGGAACCCTGCACACATCATTTGGGGCCGTGAGCGACACCCCGGCCGGATCTCCTTGCGGATGGAACCCGAATAGGCGATAAACCTGGACTAGAGACTTGTTGGTTAGTCAGGTTGTGGCCGACTCCCTCGCCCGGCTTCCGCTTGAAGGTTGCCGAGGTACATGATGTGTACAGGGCGATAAGTGGCGAGAGCATGTGTGAAGAAGTACACCCCTGTAGGGTTATCATTATCTATTCGAATAGCCAGATTCCTCGGATATGGAAACTTGGACCCCTTGCATAGTTCATAGACAAGTGAAAGTGGGTACTCCAAAATGCGCAAGATAAGCGTGAGTGCTATGGATGGTGTTCTCGTAGGGAGACGGGAGCAGATCCATAGTGGTGTACTGATATGGTGAATATGTGGACTCGTGTGCGCCACCTCAAAGAGTTGCTTGCAGTCGTAGTTCAGGTTAGCCACTGAGTCAAAGCTGGCTTGCTGCAGTTAAACTCCACCACCCCCCTTGTTGATACCGATGCATATGTAGCTAGTTCTGATGTAAGTCTTGCTGAGTACCTTTGTACTCACGTTTGCTTAATTTATGTTTTGCAGAGAGAGACTTCGGTCTCGCTAGTAGTGCCGTGTGGACTTCGACGTTAGCTTGATACCTCAGCTACGATCCTGTGCCCTCGGCAGGATCTGGTAGATAGTTAGGCTTCTCAGCCTCTTTCACTTGTAGACGTCTGTACTCAGACATGTTAAGCTTCCGCATGTGCTTTGACTTGTATGCTCTGAATGTTGGGTCATGAGACCCTTGTTTGTGATATCTCGCTCCTCGGAGCCTAATGAATAAATACTTGAGTCGTAGAGTCTTGTTCTGATGCCATGTTGTATGTACTCATATCGGGCATATTGTGTGTATGATTGAAATGCTTGGTATGAGTGGGATCCGACAATCTAGTTGTTTATCCTTGGCAGCCTATCATATGGGGAAATGTATTCTAGTGCTTTATGAGCGATAGTAGTCCGCTACACCCCGGTTCACCAGAGTCCTGCTAGCCCAGCACTACTGCTCGGAACACTTGACTGGCCGGCATGTGTTTCACTTCGTTCCTGTGTCTGTCCCTTCGGGGAAATGTCACGCGGTGACATCCGGAGTCCTGCCTAGCCTGCTACAGCCCGGGTTACCGGAGTCCTGTTAGCCCAGTGCTACAACCCGGATTCACACACTGTTGACCGACATGCTCGATGTTGATTCATGTGTGCCTGTCCCCATGGGTTAGTGCCGCCTTGGGTTCACGACTAGCCATGTCGGCCCGGGTTCTTTGTCATATGGATGCTAGCGACACTATCATATACGTGAGCCAAAAGGCGTAAACGTTCCTGGGCCAGGTAAGGTGGCACCCGTGGGGATACCGTGCGTGAGGCCGCAAAGTGATATGATGTGTTACATGCTAGATCGTTGTGACTTAGGATCGGGGTCCTGACAGCGTTGGTATCAGAGCCTGACTGCCTGTAGGATTACCAAGCCAAACTGGTCGAAGTCGTGTCTAGAAATGCTTTAGTTATATAAGGGAATTGATTGTGGAAGGGAACGTAAGGCTCTTTTTACTCCTTATACCTTATGTCCTTCTGATCTGAGTCATCCTCTTCTCTTCTACGGGGTTAAGAACTAGGCTTCTCTTCTATCTCTCAGGATGACGTGTTATGAAATCGTAGTTGCCTAGGATTGTTGAGTTCAAGCCTCAGTTCAGTTCCTACTACCTCCATATGTTCATAGCCGGCCTCAGAACCTTGATATTGTGATATTGAGTGGTTATGCCACCATTTTTGCAGGATGTCTCAAATCATTTTGAGCATTTACAGCCGTTATGCTGTCCGAGTCATCCCAGGTTTCTAAAATAGTCTGATGCATTTGCAAATCCCTTCTTTTCGTTCCTGATGTCCCTTTAGGCTAGTTCAACCACACTAATCGGTGAGTTGAGGTACTTTATTGCCTCGACATATATGTTGGAGCCATTATTATGACCCTAGGCATCTTAGAGAACCACCCATAATCTAGCGATGCTTTATATTCCCAGTGTGATGATTCTGGCCATTATTCTCAAAAGCATCCCGTGATGCCATGTAGTGGTAGGTATTCTATTCATGGGTTCTTGAACCCGAGATTCACTCTACTTTATCTCTTGATGATAGTGTTGCTAGTTCCTTTAGGATATTAGTAACCTTTGCGATAGTCCTCGAGGTTCGTGGTATTTCCTTCTTCCAAATACCGTGAACCATTAAGGCAGATGTTCTTTGAACCAAAATCTCACAATCAGAGTACTCTTGAGGAGTTCTCCATCCATAATTGTGAATCTGCCAGTCCTTCTTCTTCTGCATGGGTTATCTGGAAGAAACCTGTTGAACTTGGTTTGACATACTAATCTATGCATCCACAACTCAGAAAGTTATATGTTCCTTGAGTTGACCCTTCTCAGGTGTATCCCGACCCTAGTCTATCACTTGATAGTCAGGACCAG
Source organism: Triticum aestivum (assembly GCF_018294505.1). NCBI lineage: Eukaryota > Viridiplantae > Streptophyta > Magnoliopsida > Poales > Poaceae > Triticum > Triticum aestivum. The sequence continues at coordinate 328,542,806 of NC_057794.1, forward strand.
TTGTGCATTCGTGCTCATCGATGCCTATTATTCTTGTGGCCCGTCAAGCCATTCTATTTTGGAATGACTAGGAGAAACAAACTCCAGCACCTCATCCATATCTAGGATTGGGTCAAAGTAGTTGTATTTCGCAGATCAAAATGCCAATCCAGCTTCTTCTCTGTTCTATCCTGGAGTATTACCCCCTTCATGTCAGGATTGTCATGAGAATTGCACCATCTCTTATACACTCTTGACGCAGTGATACTTCTCGCCATCATCATTCTCTCCTCGGTTCCGTGTTGTTACAACCATAGTACCGACAAGTGAACCATGATGTGTGAAATCAATACTCCTAGCAACTGTGTTGCTTGGTAGTTATGGACATTATTATCATTCTTAGCGTGTTGGTTATCGAATCACTATTCTAGGATTGATCGTGCTACCTTGTCCTTATTTCTGGTGCACTATTCGGTCAATGAGTTAAGATTGTGTCAAACCCTTGCTCTATTGGTCACGTCGTCTTGCCTCGCAAAGCAAGATTGTTCTCGAGCTTCGTAACATATCGGTGGTTCGTGAATTTCCGAATATCTTCTCGGAAGTGTTACCAGGTTGTCACCTGACAGCTATGTTGAGTTCGTGATCAAGTTGGTTTCTTGTAAACCACTCCTTCTCCAAGAATCTGTGTCGGATACCCTGAAATAGTTGGTTAAGCTTAACAACAACTTGGAGAGTTGGAAGATAAAAGCTTATCCTACCACGCTCATCCCTAAGGGATATATTGTATCTGTGTTGAAGAAAGATAATATCTTCATCGACTGATCCCCGTGATCAGTTGTTGAACCTATTGTCTTGTCCAAACCCTGATTTGAGCATGGGCTGTCGTCAAATGAAGTTAAAACCAACGATATTCGTAATGTTGTCTTACTCGTGGTTGATTCCTCAAGCCACCATTACATCTTTTGGTCTAACCAATGCTATCACCGTGTTCACATGATGGTGGAAGTCCAATGATATGGAAATTCCGATGAGTTGTTGTTGAGCCCAGCAACAGCATTTTGTCTCCCCATGATTTATGTTGAACATTATACTAGTGTTGGAAACTTTATAAGAATTGCCATCATGTCCCGTTCATGAAGCATATGTCCGGTTGAAATATGTGACTTTCTCCAAGTTCATGTGCATTTGATGTAAGTTGCCGCCGTGAATTCGGGAAAGTTTGTTTTTGCTTCCTCTGGAATCATCCCAAGTCAGCCATGCACGTGCAAAGTATTATGTGGTATGTTAGACTGATCATCTTCGTTCCATATGAATTCCTAGCACCCAAGCCACTGATTGACTTGTTCAAGGAAAAGGAGTCTAGCGCGTGTAAAGACTTCAATATCCTTGATGATGGTTCCCCACCCGAACTCAGTAGTATTTTTATTATAAGACTACTATATGGTCAAGCTTGTCTGGGACAGCGTGTTCACATGTTGTAGCAAAGATGCTCATGTTTTGGAGCTTGCTATCGTAGTTCATTTCCTGAGAATCTTGCAGCGTCATCTCGTCGATTTGTGTTGCAATCCTTCCTTTCAGACATGATGAGTCTGGAATGTCCTGACACCAACCAGATCTGAATCTCAGGCAGATATGATGGTTGGAGCATTTTCCTAGAACTATAATATTGGTCTCTCGATAACCGGTAAAGTGGATGTCGTGGCCAACACATCCAGCCGGAAGACCTATTATTGTAGTATCTCGATTGAAGAAAGATGGCCACCTTCCCATGAGGATTTCGTAGGATTTACCTCCGTAGTTAATCCTTACGGATTCTTGAGCTTCCGAAGTCCGACCTTTTACTTGATGTTCTAGATATCAAACCATATCTATGGATGGATTATGCTAGCACATCAAGGAGAACATTAGAAGCGGTGCTAAATGTCTCTCGGTCGATCATCCAGATTTTGTTTCCTTGGCCTCGCTAAGGTGAGATCTGAGGAAGTGTTATCTTCCTTTGCATCTGCATTATCCATCACCATTCATCATGGTGGTATGTTGTGTTGCCAGGATCCCTGACACGGATATTGGTAAAACCTTGATGAATATGGAGATGCTCAAGTTCTTGAGAGCACGTGCAAGAACTAGGTTTTACCGTTGGTGTTGACTGGGATTTGCTTCCAGTTTCCTCGGTTATGTTATAACCTTTTCAAACAGTGGACTCACTCTCGACTGTTGAGTTCTTCCCCAGTTACCAGAATCATTCCCAACATTTGCATTTTGTTCCCAGCTTGCACCTCAGTAGTTGTTGTTCAGGATCATCTTCAAAAGTGGATTACCATGAGTCCCATCCATTTCCGATGATAAGCAGAAATCATCCATTTTGTTGTCTTCAACAAGGTAGTCCACATCATCCATTCTAGCCCGAGTGTGTCATTCTTCCAAACTCCTTCAAACGGTTGTCTGTGATTTTCCTTAGGCTGGTATAGAGAGTTTCAATGATCTATGGATCAAAAGTAATTCTTTTGCCACTTAAGGGAATAATTTTACGAGTCACCTCCTCGATGGTGCCCTATTATGGGATCATGACAATTATCTCCTCGCTACTTTGAAACCTTGCACCATCTTACTACCGCGTGGAATTATTTCCTACCAAATTGAACCCTTGACATCTATCTCTTACCATCACCCTGATTTGTGTTTTGCGTCTCACTCCAAGAGGTGGCCCATGTCTCATTCCGTGAGTTGTTCGTCAATTGCTCGATCTTCGAGAAGATCGATTCTTCTAGATTTTCCTTTTCTTCTCATGGTCATGCTGGATGAAGATCTCGAAAGCAAGGATGTCAAGATCAATTTGGAGCAATGAATCAACATCTCTGAGAAGGGCAGTTGGATCGAGAAGCCTATGATAGTTTTGTGACCCCTTTGTCTTCTTACTCCACTTCTTGAATCTCGAGACGAGATTCTTGTTTAGTGGGGGTGAGTTGTCACAGCCCTAGAATTGTTTGCAATAGTTGCATATGAGAGCATCCATGCATCATGTCTAAATTCTGAAAGTTGAATTGAGGTTGGTTGAAACCCTCAAAACTCACTTTAGAAACAATCAACATTAAAAATCTTTTCAAATGAGTCCAAGGAAATGTTCCTGTTATTCTATAAAAATATTGGCAAGAGGTAAAATTCAAACCAATATTTTTGGAGTTTCAGAAATATTTATTTTGGGCATTTGAAATTAATTCAATAACTATTTGAATTGGATCTATATTTATTATATAATAAATATATGTTCAATAATTCTGAAAAATTGTTGTGTAGCTTTGGAGAAGTCCATTTAGTTCACACAATTATTTTCATGAATTTTGAAAATGGTTTGGTCTTTGAACTAAATCAAAACAAAATAACAAGAATAGAAAAACAGAAAACAGAAAGCAGAGAGGAGAGACACCTCACCTGGGCTTACCTGGCACCCAGCCGGCCCAGCACTGTGCAGGCCACTGGCCCACAGTGCCAGTCATCTTCTCCACCGCGCCAGGAGGACGCGGGCGTGTGGCCGACGCGTGCGCACGGCCGTGCCGCCACACCACCTGCCTGCCTACCTCCGCCGAGGCCAGCGCGACGTCGTGAAGACCCCACCTCAGCGCCCTGGACCTCTCTCACTCTCCCCCGTGCTTTCCCCCCTCCTCTGTCTCGCTCTCCTCCCTACAGCCGAGCGCTGCCGTCGCCACCGACGCCGTTCGCCACGGCCACAGCCACCGCCTGACCTCCCCGACGCCTCCCAAAGCTCCGCCTCGACCTACTCTTTTTCCCTCACCGTGCCAAAGCGACGCCAGGAGCCCCGCAGTGACGCCCTCGCCATCGTCTTCTTCCTCCGGACGCCGGAGATCGGCTTCGTCATTTCGCCCGGACCAGACCACCCCCGAGCCCACTGACCGTCTCTGCGTGTTCTCTGTGAGCCCCGCATCTTTTCCCCCTCCTCCCCTGCTCACGACCGTGCGGTAGCCACCGTCTCCATGAGCTCCTAAGCTCGCCGACATCGTGCTTCATCGCTGCCGTGGCTACGGACACCGTAGCTTGCACTTGAGCTCATCATCGTGCTCGGGTTGCTCCTAGGAGATGAACGCAGCCACTAGCTCGCCTGGCCGTACATTATAGCGCCACAGGCGTCGCTGCCCAAGCTCCGGCCGCCGCGGCGCTGCTCCCCGTCGTCGTTTCCGGCCGCCCCAGGCCCGGCGACCACCACCGTTGGATGCGCCGCTCCTCTAGCGTCCTGAAGAACCCAGCCGCGTGCCAAACGGTGCACCGTAGCAGTCTTCCGAAGCCCTCCGCCGTCTCGGACCTCGCCGGCGGCTTAACGCCGGTGTGTTTGACCCCGCAGACTGGGATTTTCACCTCGGCTGGACCCCACGCTGTGTCCATGACTTGTGGGGCCGGCATCTGACTGATTAGTTTAGGGTTATAATTAGTGCTAACCACTACTATTAGGGGTTAATCACCCCGCTAACTAAATCCTGTGTCACTGACAATGGGCCCCACTGCCCAGGTAATCCATGGTTTAAAACTAAACCTTTTTAATTAAAGCTTTAGAGACTAACACGCGGGACCCACTGTCAAGTTTGACCTGGACCGCGCCCGTTGACCGCTGACATCACAATGATGTCATGCTGACGCAATAACTCTTTTCTGGATTTATTCTTTTACAGGAAATTCCAGAAAATTGCCTAAACTTCTAAAAATCATAGTAATTCAACCGTAGCTCCAAATGAAATAATTTATATATGAAAAATGATCAGAAAAATCCAATCTATCCATCTGTACCATTTTCATGCATGTTTGAACAATGTTTGTCCTCTGTTTTGGACAAAACAAATAAAGGGCATTTAAATAATCATATGTGGAGTTTGAATTTGAATCTTAGGTTCAAACCAACTTCATTTAACCTGCTGCTAGTTGCATTAGCTCAAACCATAGCATATTGCAATGTCATGATCATGCATCATATTGAGCATTGCATTGATTGTGTCCTTTCTCTGTTTGCCGGTGTTTGTCCCCTCTTAGTAGACGTGGTTTCAATGATGAGATCGATGACACCGATGAAGAGCTATACTATCTTCAGAAGTGCCAGGCAAGCAAAACCCCCTTGTTCATTTCGATACAATCCCACTCTCTCGCTCCTGCTCTCTTTTACTGCATTAGGACAACAATGTTTCAACTGTTACATGTTGCGGTAGCTGAACCCCTTTCCTCTGCATGACCTGTCATTGCCACAGTAAATAGATGAAACCCACTAGTATGAGTAGGAGTTGTTTGAGCCCTGATGTGCCTACTCATTCGTGTTTGTTTGTCATGCCTGCTACTGCTTAGAGTTGAGTCAGGTCTGATTCATCGGGAATGAATTGGAATGTGGTGAACATGTCCTACTGTTGAGAGCTAAATGTGTGAACACGATTTGGTAAAGGTAGCGGTGAGAGGCCATGTAGGAGTACATGGTGGGTTGTCTCATTGCAGCCGTCCTCAGGAACTGAGTTCTGTGTTTGTGATCCATGAACAGTTACTACCACACATTGGGTTCCGGTAACTCGACCCCTCTCGACTTATTAATCAACTTGATCTCTGTCCAGGAGTTGCAACTAGTTTCTGATGTTTGTAGGTAGTGTTAGTAGTCTACCAAGTGGCACCCGGTATAGGTGGGCTTGGGACAGACTAGGCACAGTGGCCCGGTGTACCAAGTGGCACCCGGATGGTGGGCTTGGGAACCCTGCACACATCGTTTGGGGCCGTGAGCGACACCCCGGCCGGATCTCCTTGCGGATGGAACCCGAATAGGCGATAAACCTGGACTAGAGACTTGTTGGTTAGTCAGGTCGTGGCCGACTCCCTCGCCCGGCTTCCGCTTGAAGGTTGCCGAGGTACATGACGTGTACAGGGCGATAAGTGGCGAGAGCGTGTGTGAAGAAGTACACCCCTGCAAGGTTATCATTATCTATTCGAATAGTCGGATTCCTCGAATATGGAAACTTGGACCCCTTGCATAGTTCATAGACAAGTGAAAGTGGATACTCTAAAATGCGCAAGATAAGCGTGAGTGCTATGGATGGTGTTCTCGTAGGGAGACGGTAGCAGATCCATAGTGATGTATTGATATGGTGAATATGTGGACTCGTGTGCGCCACCTCAAAGAGTTGCTTGCAGTCGTAGTTCAGGTTAGCCACTGAGTCAAAGCTGGCTTGCTGCAGTTAAACTCCACCACCCCCCTTGTTGATACCGATGCATATGTAGCTAGTTCTGATGTAAGTCTTGCTGAGTACCTTTGTACTCACGTTTGCTTAATTTATGTTTTGCAGAGAGAGACTTCGGTCTCGCTAGTAGTTCCGCGTGGACTTCGACGTTAGCTTGATACCTCAGCTATGATCCTGTGCCCTCGGCAGGATCTGGTAGATAGTTAGGCTTCTCAGCCTTTTTCATTTGTAGACGTCTGTACTCAGACATGTTAAGCTTCCGCATGTGCTTTGACTTGTATGCTCTGAATGTTGGGTCATGAGACCCTTGTTTGTAATATCTCGCTCCTCGGAGCCTAATGAATAAATACTTGAGTCGTAGAATCTTGTTGTGATGCCATCTTGTATGTACTCATATCGGGCATATTGTGTGTATGATTGAAATGCTTGGTATGAGTGGGATCCGACAATCTAGTTGTTTATCCTTGGCAGCCTATCATATGGGGAAATGTAGTCTAGTGCTTTCTGAGCGATAGTAGTCCGCTACAGCCCGGTTCACCGGAGTCCTGCTAGCCCAGCACTACTGCTCGGAACACTTGACTGGTCGGCATGTGTTTCACTTCGTTCCTGTGTCTGTCCCTTCGAGGAAATGTCACGCAGTGCCATCTGGAGTCCTGCCTACCCTGCTACAGCCCGGGTTACCGGAGTCCAGTTAGCCCAGTGCTACAGCCCGGATTCACACGTTGTTGACCGACATGCTCGACGTTGATTCATGTATGCCTGTCCCCATGGGTTAGTGCCGCCTTGGGTTCACGACTAGCCATGTCGGCCCGGGTTCTTTGTCATATGGATGCTAGCGACACTATCATATACGTGAGCCAAAAGGCGCAAATGGTCCCGGGCCAGGTAAGGTGGCACCCGTGGGGATACCGTGCGTGAGGCCGCAAAGTGATATGATGTGTTACATGCTAGATCATTGTGACTTAGGATCGGGGTCCTGACATCCCCTCCACGTGGGAAACAGAAACAACTACCGAGTCTTCCCTGCCTCCGTGTTGTTCCCTTCCTAGGCCTCACCGTCGTCCACCGCCCTGGTGCTCTCGGCGTGGCGTGGTCAACATGGTCAACGACCGACATGCATCTGAAGTGGACTGTACGTGGAGAGGCTGACGGCTGGGTCCACGGCCGCACGCAAGGAAATGCCTCCTTATTACGCGCAAAATAATGATTCCTCCACCTAACATCTGGGACCCACCGAAACGGCCTCTGTATTTCGTGAAAAAAAACATTACCACCGCGGACAGCTCGGACCCACTAGCTATATCTTCGCATGCAAGGAAGTGCCTCCTTATTACGCACCAAAAAATGAATACTCCCCCTGCTAGCTGGGACCCAGTATAGTGGGCCTACTAAGTTGACGGGGACGAAGGGCTTTGTCAACTTAGTCAATACGCACGATTCTAGCTCGACTGACCGTACGATGTCCATTCAATGGCTGTAGTGCTTCTTCAACCTCTGGTCTTCTTGCTCCAGCCGCCCAAAGCAGCGCCGGTCGTGCCGCCTGCTCTTGCCTCCTGTGGCCGGCTGTGCTGCCGTGGAGGCCTCACCGCCCCCACACTACTCCCACCGCTGGCCAGGCCATCCCTCCACTCCACTCACCCACACCCCCTGTTATTCTATGGTGACGGCAAAGCAGCCGAACCAGTGAACCATCATACTCCTCTCCGCGTGGGCATCCACTGTCGCGTCTTCCCCGGCTCCGCGTCGTCCCCTTCCTAGGCCTCGCCATCGTCCACCGTCGTGGTGCTCTCGGCGCGGCGTGGTCAATGTGGTCAACGACCGAATTCCATCGGAAAAATATTGTACGTGGAGAGGCTGACAGCTGGGTCCACGGCAGCCGCAAGGAAGAGACTCCTTGTTACGCGGAAAATAATTATTCCTCCACCTAACAGCAGGGACCCACCGAATGCCCACCAGTATTTCATGAAAAAACATTTGCCCCTGACTGCTGGGACCCACCCGACGGGCCACTGTATTTCGCGAAAAAAATGTTCCCCTTTTGTCAGCTCGGACCCACCAGAAGTGCCTCCTTATTACGCACAAAAAATGAATACCCCCTGCTAGCTGGGACCCACCTTGGTGGGAGGCTAACTTGTGGGCCTACTAAGTTGACTGGGACGGAGGGCTTTGTCAACTTAGTCAATATAAACGATTCTAGCTCCAGTGACTGTACGATGTCCATCCAACAGACGTAGTGCTTCTTCAACCTCTGGTCTTCTTGCTCCAGCCGCCCAAAGCAGCACCGGTCGTGCCGCATGCTCTTGCCTGCCGTGGCCGGATGTGCTGCCGCGGAGGCCTCACTGCCCCCTATTATTCCCACCGCTGGCCAGGCCCTGCGGCGACGGCAGCCTCACACCGCAGCTGAACCAGTGAACCCTCGTACTCCTCTCCGCGCGGGCTTCCATTGTCGCGTCTTCCCTGGCTCCGCGTCGTCCCCTTCCTAGGCCTCGCCGTCGTCCACCGCCCTGGTGCTCTTCGCGCGGCGTGGTCAACGTGGTCAAGGAACGACTTCCATCGGACGTGGACTGTACGTGGAGAGGCTGACAGCTAGGTCCACGGCCGCAGTAAGGAAGTGCCTCCTTATTACGCGGAAAATAATGATTCCTCCACCTGACAGCTGGGACCCACCAGACGGGCCACTGTATTTCGCGAAAAAAATGTTTCCCCCTGACTGCTAGGACCCATCAGCTACATCTTCGCACGCAAGGAAGTGCGTCCGGGCAAAAAAAACGATTCGCCCCCTGACTGCTGGGACCCACCAGCTACATCTTCGCACGCAAGGAAGTGCATCCGGGCAAAAAAACAATTTGCCCCCCTGACTGCTGGGACCCACCAGCTACATCTTCGCACGCAAGGAAGTGCCTGACAGTCGGGACCCACCTGGTCGAAGCGTACGTAGCATTGTCATTCTGGTCGCGAACGTGTACGTACATATATACTGGTGGATGTAGAGGCGCGCACGTGTCGTAGTAGAGGAGCGCACGTAGCATGTACACGTACGTATAGCGGCCAGGTGCAAGAAAGAAAATACGGCCACATATGTGTACATACGGGCGGGGTCTCGAACGCCTACTCGCGCATACGTACGGCGAGGGCTCGTGTACATGGCTGGGTCGGAACGGAGAAACAGCGTCGTCGGCGTGTTCATGGGGAGGCAACAGAATGCGTCGTGTTCACGGGGAGGCAACGGAATGTGTCGTGTTCATCAGGAGGCAATGGAATGCGTCGTGTTCATCGGGAGGCAACAGAACGCATGGGAGCCAACCGGCTGGGTCGGAACGGAATGCATGGTCGTGTTCATCAGGAGGGCTTGGGCGGAACAGGCGATGGAAATAAGGCCTGGCGTACCGCAGAATGGAGGAAACGGACCTCCTACGGTCAAAACAGGGGTCATGTTGATCGGGAGGGGTGTGGCGTACCGCAAAACGGAGGAAACGGACCTCCTACGGTCGAAACGGGGGTCCTGTTGATCGGGAGGGGTGTGGCGTACCGCAAAACGGAGGAAACAGACCTCCTAAGGTCAAAACAGGGGTCCTGTTGATTGGGAGGGGTGTGGCGTACCGCAAAATGGACGAAACGAACCTCCTACAGTCGAAACAAGGGTCCTGTTCATCGGGGGGTGTGGCGTACCGCAAAACAGGACTCCACGAGATACTGTTCATCTCCACCGTCGACCTCCTCCAGCCTCCACGGGCTACCGTCGACCTCCTCCAGCCTCCACGGGCTCCTGTTCATCCAGCCTCCACCGCGCGCTACTCCACCGGCTACTGTTCAACCACCCCTCCACCGTCTACTGTTCATCTAGCCCTCCACACCACGGGGTCCTATTCAACCACCCCTCCACGGGTACCCCTCCACCGTCTACTGTTCATACAACCCTCCACCACACCACGCGGTCCTGTTCATCCAGAGGCAACGCCACCGCTCACTGTTCATCCAAACCCCTCCGCAACACTCACTGTTCATCCCAGAGGCAGCATCGATCGGCTTCAGTTAGCAGCAGTAGCGAAGGAATCGCTGGATCGGGTTCAGTTAACAGCCATCGATTGATCGCTCGGGTTCAGTAACGCGTAGCTTGCAGTGCAATCGCTCGGGTTCAGTTAGATCCCAACGCCTCGCTCGGGTTCAGTTAGAGCCAACGCCTCGCACACACGCGCGTACATGTACGAGAGAAACGCGCATCGCTCGGCCCCCGACCTCCCACCGTAACCAAGAACTCCCCGAAATTTTCCTCCCCCTCGCTTCTACCACGGTTTTTTCTGTCATGGATGGCCCAAAGAATGTCATGCAACTGCGTCTCCGGACCACCCAGGACGAAAAGCCCATTTTCTGTCATGATTTTTTGTCATAGAAGTAGGAGCCCACCACATCTATGATGATACCGGGTTTTGTCACAATTATTGGCATAGAAGTGTCATATGTATGACAGAAAAAATTTCGTTTGGCCCAAAATATCACAGATGTGTCTTTTTTTGTAGTGTGACCGATAGATTCATCATCAAGAAGATCCTAAGAGCCTTGGTTGGAAAATATGATACAGTGTGCACATTGATCCAAATGATGCCCAACTACAAAGATCTCAAGCCAACGGAAGTCATTGGAAGAATTGTTGCTCGTGAGATGTCACTCAAGGATAAGGAAGAGCTTCACAACAAGTCTATTGGTGCTTACAAAGCCTCATGTGATGCTCCTACATCATCAAGTGAGAAACAATCCTTCAATAAAGAATTGAGCCTAATGGTGAAGAAATTCAACAAGTTCTACAAGAATAGAAGCAAGGAAAGAAGTTCCAAGTCAAGGTCCTACAATGACAAAAGATCTTCGAGTCATGAATGTAATTGCTACAATTATGGACGATCCGGACACTACTCCAATGAGTGTACGTCTCCCTACAAACGAAGAGAAGATTCACCCAAAAGGAGAAGTAGAAGAGAAGAATCACCACCAAGAGAAAGAAGGAGTAGAGATGATCGTTATGAACGAAGAACATCACGGAGAAGCAAGGATTCGGAAAGGAAGGACAAGTCATCAAGGAGCTACACAAAACGAAGACATCAAGCTCATGTTGGTGAATGGTTATCCGGCTCCGACTCCGACAACCACTCCGAGAGTTATCACTCCGATTCCGAATATACTCAAGATGAAGGTGTTACCGGTCTAGCACTTGTACCAACCAACTCCTACGACATATTTGACTCACCAAACGAATGAATTCGAAGATGCTTCATGGCTAAAGGGCCAAAGGTATCACACCCCGAGTATGTTGATTTTAATAGTGATGAAGATGATTTGCTAGGTGATGATGATATACTTGTTAACAACTCTAGTGATGAAAACTATGATGAACTTGCTATTAATCATGTTAATCAAGATAAAATGAATGATGATGATAATAAGGAGATTGAGCGTCTAACTAAAGAATTAAACACTCTTAAGTTAGCTCATGAAACTACCTTGGAAGATCATCGAGAACTTTTAAAGACTCATGAGAAGTTACGCTTTGAAAAGCTCAACCTTGAGCAAGAGCATGGGTTCTTAAAAGCAATCAATGATGATCTTCGCAAGAAAAGTTCTTCTTACATTGCCAAGCGTTTACTCTTGTCTACTTACATGCCACAAGTTAAATCTAGCAACAAGAGTAAGAAAGATTCTTCTTCTAGTAGTGACAATAATCATGATAAATCCAATATTGTTACTTCTAGTAGTTCTCTTGATTCCACTAACGAGTCTCTTAGCCAAGTTACACTTGAGCAAGAAAATATCTTATTGAAGGAAATTATAGAGAAAGGTGTTTACAAGAGCCTTGCCAGGAGTAAGCAATTTGAGGAAATTGTACGCAAGCAAGGAAGGCACTGGAAGAATCAAGGTATTGGTTTTGAACGATAGTTCAATGACAATGGAGTTGAGTGGGATGAAGATCAATACCCCAAGACGAAGTTTGTTTCTCAACAAGAGAAATATGATCCTACTTCTTTCCAAGGGACACAAGCTCAAGATGATCTTCCACCACAAGACCACAAGCAAAAGGGCAAGGACAAGCTTTAAGAGGAGATTTATGCATTTGAAGAAGCTCCTAAGGCCTTGGTCAAGTGGGTTCCCAAGACTACATCAAGTTCTACTTCATCAAGTACGACTACAACTCCAAGGATTTCCATCAAGATGATGTGGATCCCGAAGAAGAAGGAATAGAGAGTTCTTGAGGGTGACTCCGCCAACATACTTCAGTCATATTATTTTGGCGAGGACAAGTGCAAATAACTTCCACATCTTGCACTAGTTCAAGGAGTCACAAACCCTCTTGTTGGTAAGACAAGGGACAAGGTAATCAAATGCTTTCATGGACATCATATTGTGTGTATATCACTCTATGTCTATGGATATCATTGTATGCTCCTTGTGGGACTAACCCATGTAGGTATTGAAAGTGCAACTCACTCCAATGGATTGCTCCAAATGATCTACACTCTACTGCAGGATGTTGCTAACGCGACACTACGATCAGAGACCCTTTCAGAAATTGTGTGCGATGCCATAATCGCAAACGGTGATGTATGAAAACCATCAGAAATGTGTAAAACGTTTGCGATGACGGATGCATCAAACACGGTTCAGGTTTTAGTTGCATGTGCGATGAAGGGCATACGGTTCATGTCAATGAACTGTTTGCGATGAGGAGGAACAAAAGAAACGGGTAGCCAGATGGAGGCGTGTGTGATACACAGCATACGGTTCACTCATATGAACTGTTTGTGATTAGGCAACACAAAAGAAACGGTCAGCCAGATCAAAGGTGTGTGCAATATACAGGATGCGGTTCACTCGGATGAACTGTTTGCGTTGAGACATGAGAACGGAAACGGTTCAACTAACCAAGATGTGTGTGATACGCGGCAAACAGGTCTGTAATCAGAAATGTGTCTGAAGACCGATAAGAACACAGACGGTTGCTTCTAATAAGACGTGTGTGTTGTGCGATGGGATTGCATACAGAACAACAATATATATATACACACACACACTTATAAGGACATGCTTGCATAACCAAATTAAACATCCACTTACATAGGTGGCTACTACAACCATGGCATTTTCACACACCAAAGTAAACTGTTACATGCATAATTACATAGGTGGATACTACACACATGACATTTCCACACACACCAATAAAGTTAACTATACATTACATGCATGATTAACTAGCATAAACGATCGTCTGATCATCATTTACTTCTTGTGACGCTTGCTCAACTTGTGGCTCGATCTAGGCTCGTCGATTTGGGTAACGAGGCACTTCCTCATGTCAACGATCAGCCTGTGCATCTCGTAGCATGTGTGCATGCTCTTGGCCGCGAACCTGAGGTGAGGTTCATCCCGTTGCAACATCCAGGCCTTGTGCCAGGATATGGCTTGTTCTCTGGGCATCCTGCTTCATCTTTTCGTACTAGGGGTCGATGATGACCGAGGCGAGTTCGACCAGGGAGTCCTGCTTCGGGCTGCCCCAGACCCTGTAGTGGTCACGGATTTCTACAAGGTTCTTGAAGGCCAAGCCTGTAACACTGAGCGCTTTTACATCGTCTTTGGTATCCACCGTGGCGAACTTGTAGTTGGTGCTATTGACAAACCTATTGAAACAGTCGCAAGGCCCTGTGGCCATGCAGTAGTGGTAGATGAGGACATGATGGCGCATGCACAACTGGGCGACGACAACCTTCTGATCTATGTCGGGATGACCGGCGGTGTACTAGAGGTCGATGCCGACCACCTTGTACTTGTCTCCAGCAAGCAACTGCTCAATGCTGTTGATGTAGTCCTCCACCACGACCGGGTCGATGGTGTACACCACCGATAGATCCGTCTCCCCCGCGTGGGTCTCCACTCTCACTAATAGAAAAACGGCCATTTGTCCCGGTTCGTAAGGCCCATTTGTCCTGGTTGGGGAACCGGGACTAAAGGGTCGTTACTAAAGCCCTACACCTTTAGTCCCGGTTCTTACACCAACCGGGACAGATGGGCCTCCATGTGGCCACTGCGGCGAGCCCACACAGGAGGGCCTTTGATCCTGGTTGGTGGCACCAACTAGGACCAAAAGGTATCCACGCGTCAGCAGCTGGCAGGAGCTGAGGGTTTTTTTTGAAAGGGGGTGGTTTAGGGGTTTGGGGGGTTAATTTAGGGTGTTGGCTAGCTAACAAAGAGAAGTGTCCTCTCTTATCTTCTTGCTTGGTTTACCAATGCTACTGCTATGCCTAAACATGGCTTAGATTGAAGTGAAGGCAACATATATGTGGTGCATGTAGAAAGTAATACTAATCCTAACTTGATCAAGTTTGGATTAGTACTACTTTCGACATGCACAACATGCATGTTGCCTTCACTTCAATCCAATGCATGTTCATTTCACCCACTGATATATAATAACTCTTCATGCTTTCATCATGCATCATCATAATAACAAGTCCTATTAATAATCATCATCATACAACTTCTACTCGTTATTAATAACAAGTCATATGATCATCATCCTCATAGTCGTCGAACCAACCCTACTTAATTGTTCTTAGCGCATGATCATCAGTATAAGGTAGGACCTAAATACCCTCTTTAAGGTAAAATAGCATAAAACGATATAGGACATGACTCTCCATTATGGAGAATGGAGATCATCCTGTCTCTAATTCTTGAGCTTCGCTTCCTTTTGCTTCCAAGAACCTCCTTACGACTGTCCATACATTTTTTCCATTCTGTGATTTTCATGTCTCCACTTCTTTTAGAAATCCGATATGGACAGGTGAGATTCGTAGGATGACCTGGCTGCATGTTCAAAACATCAAGGCAACCATTCTGATACATCAGATGAGGCACACAATCATCTGGGATTTTTTGTTGAAAAATATTGTAATAACTTTGTAGTTAGCAATGTAGCTAAGTTTTAAAAGAATTTATGCAAAAGATGCACGGATGTCGTAATAGTAAAAAATCTTACCATGGCATCTCCAGGGATGTTACCATAGTTCAACACGTGCACTAGTGGCACATATTAACCATAATGTGGAGGAGTTTTATTATAGATATTGTAATTCTCAAGATCAGTACAAAATGCGACCAGATGATTTTCCTCCTGATAAGTTAACTCAGAGCCATCGGTGTAGTAGGTTCTGTCTACCATGTTCCGCACATTGTTTGAACAATGAAAATAAGTTGTTAATGGAAATAAGCTGTCAACTATTTTGAAATGAACAATATAAATTAGTTAATAACTATGTTTGAGAAACTCACATAGCGGTAGAATTGGAGGCGTATCAACAAGGATCCAAATGTCCATATTGTCTTGGTCGATGTTAGGATCACCAAGATCCATGGTGACAAGCATACCCTCATAAAAACCATACATCTTGCAAAGTTCTTCCCAATTTTTGCAACCAAAATGGATTACGCTCTCAGAATTATACAGATTTACTTCAAAATCCACATCATGATGGGTCCTTAGGTGAATTTTATTTGTTTCAAAATTTTCATGGTCTTCGAAACCCATCCTCTCCAAGACATAGCGTCTTGCATGGCATGGGATAAGCTACTCAAATTGTAAAAGATGAAAATTACACGTTGAAATAGTTGAAGTCATGCTTAATTACGAAAAAACACACTTGTCGTCATTGCGTACCGTTTCAACATCGAAGGTGTCCTCGAGCTTAATGTTGAAGCATCGATCTTCGTCCAGGTGAGGCCTGTCGCATAGACCTCGGTCGTCGTGGCACCTGTCGCATTCCCCCGGGAGACTTTCGTCGTCCGAGTACGACATTTCCTATGTTCATAATTCAAATATTAAACTTGTACAATTAAATATATGTACTAAAAAACCCTATAAGCTATCAACTAATCAAATGCATACGCCTTGCACAGTGCTCTCCAATTTTAGCATTCAAAGTAGGAGCAGTTTTCCAATTTGAGCATTCAATAAGCAAAACCAAATCGTAAAATAAAGTAGTATTCAAATTAGCATGCATTCAATTATAAGCAAAACTATATCATCTCTTGCGTCTGTACATCATCGAATATTATCACTAATACACCTTGAATAGTATCATACATATAACATCGCTAATACAGCTAGCTAGAACCGTAGCGCCCGACGGGTATCGGCGCGGGCGGTGGACACCCAAAGAGACGGAACCATCACCGGATCATAGCTCCAGTGAGATCCCTGAAGAACCTTCTAGGTATTGTCGAACCTGCCCTCCAACGCAACTGTAACGCCCTCGATGCGGCTATATCTCCCATGTGTCGAAGCACGACTTAGAGGCATAACTGCATTGAAAGCAATGTCGCAAGTGAGGTAATCTTCACACAACCCATGTAATACATAAGGGAAAGAGATACATAGTTGGCTTACACTCGCCACTTCACACAATTACATGAATAAAGCATTACATCATCTAGATACAATCAAGGTCCGACTATGGAGCCAAAATAAAAGAAGACTACCCCAAATGCTACACAGATCCCCGATCGACCCCAACTGGGCTACACTACTGATCAACTAGGACGAAACAACACAAAGGGAAAGATCTTCATCGAGCTCCTCCTTGAGCTTGGTTTCGTCATCTGCACGGTTCAACGGCACCTGCAAGCTGGTTTTTGGAAGTATCTGTGAGTCATGGGGACTCAGCAATCTCACACCCACGCAATCAAGACTATTTAAGCTTATGGGTAAGGCAAAAGGTATGAGGTGGAGCTGCAGCAAGCGACTAGCATATTTGGTGGCTAACATACGCAAATGAGAGTGAGAAGAGAAGGCAAAAGCACGGTCGAACAACTATGATCAAGAAGTGATCCTAGAAACAACCTACGTCAAACATAACTCCAACACCATGTTCACTTCCCGGACTCCACCGAGAAGAGACCATCACGGTTACACATGCGGTTGATGTATTTTAATTAAGGTCAACTTCAGGTTTTCTACAACCGGACATTAACAAATTCCCATCTGCCCATAACCGCGGGCACGGCTTTCGAAAGTTCATAACCCTGCAGGGGTGTCCCAACTTAGCCCATCACAAGCTCTCGCGGTCAACGAAGGATATTCCTTCTAGCGGGAAGACCCGATCAGACTCGGAATCCCAGTTACAAGACATTTTCGACAATGGTAAAACAAGACCAGCAAAGCCACCCAGATGTGCCGACAAATCCCGATAGGAGCTGCACATATCTCGTTCTCAGGGCACACCGGATGAGCCAGACATCGGGTAGGCCAGCCCAGAGTTGCCCCTGGTAGCTCCGGACATCGCTCAGTTTGGACCAACGCTTAGAGAAGCACTGGCCCGGGGGGTTAAAATAAAGATGACCCTTGGGTTGGCCGACCCAAGGGAAAGAAAAAGGCTAGGTGGCAAATGGTAAAACCAATGTTGGGCCTTGCTAGAGGAGTTTTATTCAAGGCAAACTGTCAAGGGGTTCCCATTATAACCCAACCGCGTAAGGAACGCAAAATCCGGGAGCATAACACCGATATGACGGAAACTAGGGCGGCAAGAGTGGAACAAAACACCAGGCATAAGGCCGAGCCTTCCACCCTTTAGCAAGTATATAGGTGCATTAATTAAATAAGAGATATCGTGATATCCCAACAAATATCCATGTTCCAACAAGGAATAAACTTCAATCTTCACCTGCAACTAACAATGCTATAAGAGGGGCTGAGCAGAGCGGTAACATAGCCAAACAACGGTTTGCTAGGACTAGGTGGGTTAGAGGCTTGGTTTAACAATATGGGAGGCATGATAAGCAAGTGGTAGGTATCGCGGCATAGGCATAGCAAAAGAGCGAGCATCTAGCAAGCAAGGATAGAAGTGATTTCGAGGGTATGGTCATCTTGCCTGAGATCCCGCAAGGAAGAAGAACGAGTCCATGAAGAAGACAAACGGACGTAGACGAACGGGTACTCACAAACACGACGTTATCGGAACAAACCCGAAGAAGCAACACCGGAAAGAAGCACACAACATAGTAAACAACCAACAAATGAACATGGTATGATATGCGGGATGCGGTATGCGGTGCATATGCATGATTTGGGAAGGAATGATTGAACTGGCCTCAACTTGGAAATCCAAGAGTGCCACTTGAAAGGTGAGGTGATTTCGTTTGAAATCGATATAGAGATCACCGGAATCGGATGCAGGGTTTGGAAATGGCAAGCAAAACAAATATGGCACCGGTCTGCGATAATCAGCAAGTAGCCATCTAGATGCATCAAGATAAATATGCTACAGCACTCAAACATGGCAACAAAATACATGGCAGGGATCCACTCATGATGCTTGACAAAAGATGAACACTGAGCTACGGCTAATTCACTCAATAGCAAGCTCAAACAAGCATGGCAAAAGTGCAAATGATAACAGGTTTCAGACTTGGTGAAATTAACACAAGTCTAGAATTTATCATCAGGAAGCAATCTTTAGAGCATGAAAACTACATGCTACAGGAACTTGACATGGCAAAGCAAGGCATGGCATGAAGCTACTCAAAGCACTTAACAAAAGTCCCTTAGTGACCTTGAGCCAAATGGGATCAGAATATACAATTGCAAGCATGTGAACATGGCAAAAACATGAACAGATTCAGACTTGGTGAAAAACTGGAGCATGCAAAACAGTTAACGAGTAGACATGTTTACGTGCTCGATGCACTCACTACGAGGCATGGCATGACAAACTAAGCATACACCCATCAAGAAGACATGGCATAGAAGCTAGACATGGCAAGAACAACACCATAGCACGCACGGATCAATAGCAACATCCTTGGCAAAATCGTTAAACATGTCAACACACTGCCAGGATTCACTTAATAGAAAAGTTGAGCTCGATTGACTCAAGATAGGGTCCTCCATAAATGCAAACAAAGACACGTATGGATAGAGAACCACAATGTTAACAAAATATCATTATCGATCATCCTCAAAAGAGGCACGGATCACTAGGAAACATTATGAACATGTGGCATAACAACAAAATCAGGATAAGGACTTAGTGAAAAACTAGGTCCCAGAAATCAGCATTACCGATTATGCTACTTTGCAAGCTTGTGCTAGTCACCACAAATATCACAAAAATACATGGCAAGCACCTCTGTAAAGATGGCATGGCATATAACAAAACACATGTAGAGCTCAGGATCCTAGCATGCACACATTAATCATGGCAAAAATCACAAAATGCCATTTGCTGAAACGGATCTGACATAATCATCACATAGCCCACTTCCAACAGCATTTATGGCGTCAAGATGAGCTCATATGAAAATGATGCAATGAGATGAAATGATGTACTTGTCGAGACGAACATTTTGAGATGCTACACACACGAATCGGAGCTACGGATGCGGAGTTATGATGCGATGAAGATTGCATAAAACATAGCAGATCTGGGGACTTAGTCATATTTCACCTCTTGAAAAGTCAACGGGACGAGGATATCCGGGACGGAGGGATCCGGCGGCGCGGGACACCGTTTGGTTTGCGGGGTTGGTGGATCTGATCCACCTCGACGGGATCCGGCGTGGGACGAGCTCCGGCGAACCTTCCGGCGAGGCGCGGAAGCCGAGGCGAGGCGGAACGGCGGAGGCGAGGCCGGAGCAGCGAGGCGGAACCGCGGTAGAGACGAGCGGTGGCCGGCGAGGTCCGGTGGGCGAGGCGGCTGTGTGGCGGCGCGTTCCAGCGAGGCAGGCGGGGAGGCGTTCCGGCTCGGGCGGCAAAGAGCGGCGGAGGCGGCGGTTCGGGCGAGGTCGGCGGCGAGGGCCTCTGGCGGCGGTGCATCGGCTGAAGTGCGGCGGCGGACGTCACGCCGGCGAGGAGGCGCGGCGAAGGAGGAGGCGCGGGCGCTCGGCGGTGGAGGAGCTCGGCCGGAGCAGGAGGCGAGGCGCGGGCGGCGATGGTCACCGGCGGGGAGGCGAGGGCGGCGGCGGCGCACGGCGGGCGGCGGGGCGCGGACGCGCGCGAGGCTCGGGGAGCCCACGGTGAGCGGCAGCGCGGTCGGGCTTGCACGGGCTCGCGATGGGCTCCGCGGGCCGCGCGGTGGGGAGAGAGACCGGCGGGGTGAGGTGGCAGTGCGTGAGTGGAGGAGAGCGGCGGCGGGGGTGATGTGGCAGCTCCTCATTGGACGGAGTGAGGTGGCTGCGGGGCGGCGGACATGTCCGGCGCGGTGGGGAGTTTTGTCCAGCGGCGCGAGGAGTGGAGCTAGGGTTTCGTCTGCGCGAGAATTTCGGAGGAGAGCACATATATATAGGTAGAGGGAGCTAGGAGAGTCCAAAGGAGGTGCGGTTTTCGTCCACGCGATCATGATCGAACGACCAAGATGATGGAGGAGGTTTTGGTGGGTTTTGGGCCACTTTGGAGGGGTGTTGGGCTGCAACACACACGAGGCCTTCTCGGTCCCTCCGTTAACCGTTGGAGTACCAAACGAAGTCCAAATGGCACGAAACTTGACAGGCGGTCTACCGGTAGTAAACCAAGGCCGCATGACAAGTCTCGATCCAATCCGAAAACATTTAACACCCACACATGAAAGGAGGTAGAAAGGGGCACCGGGTGACATAGGAGCGTCGGATTGCAAAACGGACAACGGGGAAAATGCTCGGATGCATGAGACGAACACGTATGCAAATGAAATGCACATGATGACATGATATGGAATGCATGACACGCAAGCAATGACAAGCCAACAACAGCAAATAAGCGGAGGACACCTCGCACATCGGTCTCGAGCGTTACAACACTCCACCACTACGAGAGGATCTTGTCCCGATATCTAGAATGGCGCCGGAGGGAAAACGAAAGAGGAAGATGAAAAGGTAAAACTAAGTTGCTTCTTTGACGAATGAGTGAGACCAAAGAACCTTGAGAAGGTTAAGCCATTTCGAGAAAAGAATACAACAGGGATGAACAAAGTTGAAAACACTCCGTTAGTAAAGATAAACAAGGAAGAACAACTTTAGGCAGCACTCCGATTGAAAAGAAAAGGAATTGAATAAGAACTTGATAAGATGAGAAGATACTTGATGTAATCACAACACAATGCCTCTGGAACAAAAGTAAGAATGGAATGGAATGAACGAAGGGAAACAAGATATTGAGGGAGCATGCTTACAACAAATGCTAGAACGGAGTTGCTACAAAACCAACAACAAAAATAATAAGCTTGATATGGTCTTATGGAATGCATCTCAAATTATGAGGTGACAACCTGCCACTCACGGGAAAAAGAATTGGATTGATAAGAACAAGGAGACGAGAAAATTATTCACCGAAAGGATAACAGAAGAATTTGGATCCTTTATGAGCACCATAAGTAGCAACAATCCTTAGGGAAGGCTTTAGGTGAAATATAACCCAAGATAACTCCAACGAAGAGGTTGATGGATTTAAAATATCTCATTCTTAACAACATGTGAATCATGAAACATGAACTCAAATTATCAAGAATGACATAATACCACCTACAATGATATGGAAAAAAGAATTACACTCCGAATAGCAAGATGAAGAATGCTTGAGATCCTTAGAAAAGAATCTCGATGAAAAACTTCGAGAAGGAATTAAATCCTTGATGAACCATCATGTAGAACCTCCATGAAGAACTCCGTTAAACAAAAGAATGATCAAACGGAAAGAAAGAGAAGTTGAAAACACAAGGTGAATCCTTGTACCGATTTAGATGAATCTCTGTGGTGAAATAATTGAAAAGGTTGGAACTCCGGGAAAAAAGAGGAGATGAAACAATTGAAAACCGAGGGCTTGATGAGCCTCTGGAATAAGGAATTGAATTTACTCGATGAAACAAGAATAAGAATTATATTATGCTTATCCTTCACCAATTTAAATTGATGACAAGCAACGGATCGCATACGACTTATTCTCGTAGAAAGGATTTAGATAGATATAGCGCAAACTTAATGGACCACCGGTAGGATTGAAACAACGAATGAATTGATATGATGAAGAAGGAAGAGAACTCTTGAGAAAACCACCGTAAGAATTGAAAAACGAACGAAATAAAGGAATGAATCACCGGTAAGAATTGTGAAATGAACGAAGATACTTGAGACAATCTAGATACATGAGAACGAATAGATCCTGAACTGATTAGAGAATATTTGAATGATTCATCGGTCGGTTGGAGAATGAATACTTATGAGATGATGGCCTCCGGAGTAAAGAAATGGAAACATCTCATGAAATGCTCTGGATAGGTGAAAAGTATTCTCACAATCGAAAGCAATTATGAGAGGATGGCAAAAGGCTAGAACCATGAATCTTGAGAGAATGGAGCAAGATATGGAGGAAAAATTCTTCTTCGGTCTTCAAATGCAGAGAATGATGATGAGAAACGCCACCATGAATTGTTGATGCCCTCCGGAATGAAAATAGAAAAGGTTGAGCCAATGATGAAAGAATTTGGCCAATCTTGGAGAAATACATTTGACTGATGATGATTCATTCTTACGTCAAACTACAAAAGAATTTAGGATAGCTCCGGGAAAATAAGAAGAGTCAGGTAAGATCCTGGGAAAAGACGTGTGGGTTAGGGCCCACTCAAAAGAAAACACCGTTGATATGATTACTTGACAAAGGAGATAGCACCGGTTGAATTAAATGGCTTGAATGAGATAACATGCTCGAAAGAGCTTGAACGAAAGCAGAGTGGAAAACATGAATCATCGAGATATCTTGAGCACTCCAGAACAATAGAATAACGAGCGTGGAATGACTGAATATAAGGTGCACCGGCATGAGAAAAAATTTGAAATACGGAAAATAATATGAACAACACCGAAAGCTTGAATTGGATCCACCGGAGAAGAAAAGAGAGCGGAGAATGTTGAACTTGTAGAGCCTCTTCATGAGAACCACCGGGTAAGAACATTGATAGAAAAGAATGGAGAGACTTCCCATCAATAAGATGGATACTCGATAAAGAAATCTGAGTCCTTGAAGAAAAAGGGGTGGGTGGGCAGGAAAAACAAGGGCAACTTGGAGACGGATGAAACAAACACCGTTGAGAAGAACTGATACTTGATCTTGCGGATGTTGAAATGTTCGGATCCACTTGAAGAGAAACACAGCGGTGAAAAGGATTGACATGACAATGTCGATTATCATGAAGGATTAGTATTCATATAGGAGTATGAGAACACCGTTTAGAAAAGGTATGGAATCAACACTTGACATTGAAGCAACTCGAATACCACAACTCAAAACAAAACAAAGGATTGGCTTGCAAAATAAGCCGGAACGAACATATGATAGAGATTTCGTCCGAAGTTTTCGTGGTGGGGCCTACACGGGCTCGATCGTACAACACCATCATGTACAAGGCAGTGCACATGACATACGAAGCGTCCCCGAGTCGGCATAGCCAAGGACTCTTTAAGACACAACGAGACCACTTTAAAAACCAACCGTGAATAGGCGGACCACTAGACGTCGAACCCCAATTTCATATCATACATCTGTTAGAAAGATATCCTAAGAGCTACTTGAATTCCCACTTATAAACTCCCGAAATTTTCTGGTTATGCAATCAGGTGTTGGGGATACAGGGGAAGCATAATATCTCACCCAAAACTAGCAAATCATACATCCAGCTGTATCCGTCCTTCAACACATAACCAAGAAACCTTCGGAAATCGTCTACCTCAACCTTCGAAAAGCATCCGTTATACGAGTTATGGCAATACTCCCGAACTCCCGCCATAGTACTGGGTGGCATCGAGGTTATCTCACCAACAACTGCATAAAAGAGATTTTCGATGTCGGCGAAACTAATCTCAGGTATTCCAGAACTGCAACGATAAAATTGTGACGACAACACCTCGGAGCTCAACTCCCCGGGACATTGCCACAACCCCTAAATGTCAGGAGGCACCAAGAACAATGTTCTCGTCACAAAACCATCGGAATGATTCCAAGATACCTGCGTGATCCTAAATTTTTTTTAGTGAAATTTGAGAAGAGAAGAGTCAAAACTCTATGTCAGGATGCCTCACCAGAGCGATGAAGGGACTGAGGAGTAAAAAGAAGTCCTAACTCTCTGATATATAATTCCTAAATGACTCAAAACATTTTTCTAGACTCAATAACGCCAGCGATTCGATCAAACAGGGGGCTCCTAAGGTCGGGGAAGGCTCTGATACCAACTTGTAACGCCCTCGATGCGGCTATATCTCGCACGTGTCGAAGCACGACTTAGAGGCATAACCACATTGAAAGCGATGTCGCAAGTGAAGTAATCTTCACACAACCCATGTAATACATAAGGGAAAGAGATACATAGTTGGCTTACACTCGCCACTTCACACAATTACATGAATAAAGCATTACATAATCCAGATACAATCAAGGTCCGACTACGGAACCAAAATAAAATAAGACTACCCCAAATGCTACACAGATCCCCGATCGACCCCAACTGGGCTCCACTACTGATCAACTAGGACGAAACAACACAAAGGGAAAGATCTTCATCGAGCTCCTCCTTGAGCTTGGTTGCGTCATCTGCACGGTTCAATGGCACCTGCAAGCTGGTTTTTGGAAGTATCTGTGAGTCACGGGGACTCAGCAATCTCACACCCACGCGAGCAAGACTATTTAAGCTTATGGGTAAGGCAAAAGGTATGAGGTGGAGCTGCAGCAAGCGACTAGCATATTTGGTGGCTAACATACGCAAATGAGAGCGAGAAGAGAAGGCAAAAGCACGGTCGAACAACTATGATCAAGAAGTGATCCTAGAAACAACCTACGTCAAACATAACTCCAACACCGTGTTCACTTCCCGGACTCCGTCGAGAAGAGACCATCACGGTTACACACGCGGTTGATGTATTTTAGTTAGGGTCAACTTCAGGTTTTCTACAACCGGACATTAACAAATTCCCATCTGCCCATAACCGCGGGCACGACTTTCGAAAGTTCATAACCCTGAAGGGGTGTCCCAACTTAGCCCATCACAAGCTCTCACAGTCAACGAAGGATATTTCTTCTAGCGGGAAGACCCGATCAGACTCGGAATCCCGGTTATAAGACATTTTCGACAATGGTAAAACAAGACCAGCAAAGCCACCCAGATGTGCCGACAAATCCCGATAGGAGCTGCACATATCTCGTTCTCAGGGCACACCGGATGAGCCAGACATCGGGTAGGCCAGCCCAGAGTTGCCCCTAGTAGCTCCGGACATCACTCAGTTTGGACCAACGCTTAGAGAAGCACTAGCCCGGGGGGGTTAAAATAAAGATGACCCTTGGGTTGGCCGACCCAAGGGAAAGAAAAAGGCTAGGTGGCAAATGGTAAAACCAATGTTGGGCCTTGCTGGAGGAGTTTTATTCAAGGTGAACTGTCAAGGGGTTCCCATTATAATCCAACCGCGTAAGGAACGCAAAATCCGGGAACATAACACCGATATGACAGAAACTAGGGCGGCAATAGTGGAACAAAACACCAGGCATAAGGCCAAGCCTTCCACCCTTTACCAAGTATATAGGTGTTGTAGGATCGAAAGTATGTCTAGAGGGGGGGTGATTAGACTACTTGACCAAATAAAAACTTAATCTTTTCCCAATTTTAGTTCTTGGCAGATTTTAGCTATTGTAGGACAAGTCAAGCAATCATCACACAATTCAAGCAAGCATGCAAAGAGTATATTGGCAGCGGAAAGTAAAGCATGCAACTTGCAAGAATGTAAAGGGAAGGGTTTGGAGAATTCAAACGCAATTGGAGACACGGATGTTTTTCCCGTGGTTCGGATAGGTGGTGCTATCCTACATCCATGTTGATGGAGACTTCAACCCACGAAGGGTAACGGTCGCGCGAGTCCACGGAGGGCTCCACCCACGAAGGGTCCACGAAGTAGCAACCTTGTCTATCCCACCATGGCCATCGCCCACGAAGGACTTGCCTCACTAGCGGTAGATCTTCACGAAGTAGGCGATCTCCTTGCCCTTACAAACTCCTTGGTTCAACTCCACAATCTTGTCGGAGGCTCCCAAGTGACACCTAGCCAATCTAGGAGACACCACTCTCCAAGAAGTAACAAATGGTGTGTTGATGATGAACTCCTTGCTCTTGTGCTTCAAATGATAGTCTCCCCAACACTCAACTCTCTCTCATAGGATTTGGATTTTGTGGAAAGAAGATTTGAGTGGAAAGCAACTTGGGGAAGGCTAGAGATCAAGATTCATATGGTAGGAATGGAATATCTTGGTCTCAACACATGAGTAGGTGGTTCTCTCTCAGAACATATGAGTTGGAATTGTGTATGTGTTCTGATGGCTCTCTCCACGAATGAAGAGGAGGTGGAGGGGTATATATAGCCTCCACACAAAATCCAACCGTTACACACAGTTTTCCAATCTCGGTGGGACCGAATCAACAAACTCGGTCGGACCAAAAAGGTAAACCTAGTGACCGTTAGAGATTTTCGGTGGGACTGACATGCAACTCGGTAGGACCGATATGGTTAGGGTTTGGGCATAACGTAATCTCGGTGAGACCGATTACACAAACTCGGTGAGACCGAGTTTGGTAATAAGCTAACCAGAGAGTTGGTCAGGTAAACTCGGTGGGACCGATTTGCTCTTTCGGTGAGACCGAAAAGTTACGAAAGGGAAACAGAGAGTTTGCAATCCCATCTCGGTGAGACCGAGATCCCTATCAGTAGAACCGAATTGCTAGGGTTTGGCAGTGGCTTATGACAAGTGAAACTCGGTGGCGCCAGATAGAAAGAATCGGTAGGACCGAGTTTGGCTTAGGGTTTAGGTCATCTATGGATATGGGAAAGTAGTTGAGGGTTTTGGAGCATATCACTAAGCACATGAAGCAAGAGGCTCATTAAGAAACACCTCATCCCTCCTTGATAGTATTGGCTTTTCCTAAAGACTCAATGTGATCTTGGATCACTAAAATATAAAATGAAGAGTCTTGAGCTTTTGAGCTTGAGCCAATCCTTTGTCCTTAGCATTTTGAGGGTTCCACTTTCACATCCATGCCATGCCAATCATTGAGCTTTCCTGAAATAGTCATCTTGGAATAGCATTAGCTCAATGAGCTATATGTTGTTATGAATTACCAAAACCACCTAGGGATAGTTGCACTTTCAATCTCCCCCTTTTTGGTAATTGATGACAACATATAGATCAAAGCTTCGACAAATGATAATAAGCATGAAATATATCGTCGCTTTGAGAAGTATGTGACAAGTAAGAGCTCCCCCTAAATTTGTGCATATTTAAAATTTGCTTTGGACTGCAAATGCACAAAGAGTTAGAGTCATGGGTTACTCTTCCATGTCACATACATCTTGGTGGAGCGCTTAAAATGATAAGAATGAAATACATGCACTCATCACCAAGAATAGTGAATGATCACATAAGATAGATAAGATGATAATATTAAGCAAACATTAAGTGTAGCTTATGATCAAACACATGATCATCAATGTCTCACGAGCAATGACATAGTATCTCACACAAAAGCAAACAAAGTTCGAAAAACCACCAAATAAAACAAGAGAGAATAAAAGCAACACTCTCTCTCGAAGCCTATGATCTATACATTTTCTCCCCCTTTGGCAACAAGTTACCAAAAAGTTCCTAGAAAATGCATAGTGCTAAGTCGACACTCAGGCTTGATCTTCAGGTGGTGGTGGAGTCCGGAGCACTCCAAGGACGAAGCCTTCTGTAGACGTGGTCGGAGTCGAGGCTGAAGTGGACGCTGGAGCTGGTGGAACTGAGGCTGTAGCTGATGCAGACGTGGTGGCTCTGGGTCAGCAACTGGCACTGCAGACGACCTCGGACCTCGTGGCACTCTGGCAAAGGCATCAGTTGTAGTCTTGCCTCTCCTCTCCTGCATGTCATCCTGGAGCTGCTCCACTGCAGTCTGAATCTCTGTCACTTCCGGAGCCCTGAATCTCTCCTGAGTTTCATATCCTCAGCCACAGGATGAGCATCGTTGTGGTCTGGGATCTTGGGCTTGAGCTTTCTAAGAACATTCTCTTCTTCTTCTTCTGCAGCTTCAGGCACTGGGGCCTTGTTCTTCTCAGTAGCTGGGATGCTTCTTGTGTTCCTCTTTGGCTTTGGCTTTGGAGCTGGCTTGGCCTTGGAAGCAGCTGCCCCTGTTCTTATGGCATCACCCATCAGCTTGGGTGCCTTAGGTGCTGGTGCAGCTACCTCTTCTTCTTCCTCCTCATCTTCCATGATGGAAGCCTTGCCAAGCACTCTGGCTACAGTTTTCTTCACCCTTTCTTTCCTCTTCTTGCCTTCAGCAGCAACTGGCTCAATGGGAGTGGGCTTCTCAGTTGAAGCTCTGGCCTTTGACATAGGCTGCCTGCCTGCTGGCCTTTTGATCTTCATCCCTGGTTTTATGCCCTGTGCTGGCTCAACTCTCTTGGAAGTTGCTTCCTCTTCTGCCACATAATCCTCATCTTCTGAGTCTGAGGTTCTCTTCTTTCTCTGTCTTGTGGCAGCTTTAGGCAGATTGCTAGGGGTGCTCCTGCTGCCATCATCTGAGGAACTTGAGGGACTAGTGCCCTCACTCATCTGCACTTGCTGCTCTGACAAGTTCTGGCTATCACTTTGGTCTGACATGATGCAAACTCTGACTGCTGACCCTGTGAATAGGTTATAGATGAGATAGAGTGGATAAGCATCACAAAATGCAGAGATTTTTGCAAAAGAATAATTCAAAAACTTAGTTTTAGTTTCCCACTGAAAGCATCTCGGATCTACCGATTTCTAAACTCGGTGATACCGAAGCAGTTTTGGCACCTAAACTAGTGAACTCGGTCAGACCGAGTCACAGTTCGGTGGCACCGAGACTGCTAGGGTTTCACAGAGTTCCAAAATCGGTCACACCGATAAGTAATTCTCGGTCAGACCGAGTCTCACTTGTGCAATGGCATAAGCCAAATCGGTGGGACCGAGTTTTTCAACTCGGTGGGTCCGAGATGGTTTCGGCGGAAACCTAACCCTAAAATTTTCGAATTAAACCTAATCTACGAGTTCATTGACTGGATAGAAGTTTAACAAACGTGGCAAGAATCATGATGATCACAATGTGCTAAGAATCGGATTGGGGAATAGCACAAAGATCGAGTCCATACCCTAGTTCGGCGGAGACTCGCTACGGCGGCAACGGCGGGGTTGAATTTCCGTTGACGGCGACGGAGACCAGCGACTGGAGGCGGCTGGCGGCGAGGAGACGATCCGGAGACCAAGTTGGCAGAGCAGGCTATCGCGCGGGCGAAGGGGTTCGGAGAAATTTCCAAATTTTTGCCCGTGACTATATATAGCCCGACCCTGTCGGTGTGACCGAGTGGAACAACTCGGTGGCACCGAGATGCAAAACTGTATACAGTTGTTGCAACTCGGTGTGACCGAATGGTTCAAATCGGTTGCACCGAGATCGAAAACCTAGATCAACTTAATGATCTCGGTAGGACCGAAAGTAGGGTATCGGTCAGACCGAGAATCATAAAGAGGTTTTGGAAGTTTAAGTCTATGACGAATCGGGGACTCCGAGCGCTCCTCACACAGAGTGGTTCGAATCTGACTTGATCAAATTTTGTGATGTAGCATGAATAGAGTTTGAGACGAGAAAAGCATAGATAGCTAGAGGAGGTTCTTAGGCATTCTTGTCCATCCACTTGGCAAAAGGAAATAAAACCAAACAATCAAAACAACAAGTGGATGTCCTCGAATGAGTAAAATATGCAACCAGCATGCTCACACAATAAGATGGCAAATGAAATATGTGACAAGGCATGCACAACCAATTCTAGCATCTATCAAGCAATTTGCGATGACAAGGTCATCTATATATGAGTATATTGACTTAGGAGTCAAGTGAGAACACTTGATCATAGGTCATACTCATCGTTTAAGCTCAAGTGGGGTTACCACTTTTACATAAAGCATTGTTGTGTTCACATCTTTAGAGTTGCTTTAGCTCAAGTCTTAGAGTAAAGCTCCCCCTAGATGTGATATCCCCCCTTAGAGGGATGAACTAACCTCGGGTTTTGTCGATGATGACTTCATGTAGATGTTGAAGATGTGGATGCTCAATGTTGATGTAGATCACTTGGAGCTATCCATTTGAGTGAATTGCACTTTCAATACCTACATGGGTTAGTCCCACAAGGAACAAACAAGGATATCCATAGACATAGAGTGATGCACACACAAGATGATGTCCATGAAAACTTTTAGGTTACCTTGTCCCTTGTCTTACCAACAAGAGGGTTTGTGACTCCTTGAACTAGTGCAAGATGTGGAAGTTGATTGCACTTGTTCTTGCCAAAATGATAAGAGTGAAGTATGTTGGCGGAGTCACCCTCAAGAACTCTCTAGTTCTTCTTCTTTTGGATCCACACCATCTTGATGGGAATCCTTGGAGTTGTAGTCGTACTTGATGAAGTGGAACTTGAAGTAGTCTTGGGAATCCACTTGACTAAGGTCTTAGGAGCTTCTTCAAATGCATCAATTTCCTCTTGAAGCTTGTCCTTGCCTTTTTGCTTGTAGTCTTGTGGTGGAAGATCATCTTGAGCTTGTGTCCCCTTGAAAGAAGTATCATACTTCTCTTGTTGAGGAACAAACTTTGTCTTGGGGTATTGATCTTCTTCCCACTCAACTCCATTGGCATTGAACTTTCGTTCAAAACCAACACCTTGATTCTTCCGGTGCATTCCTTGCTTGCGCACAATTTCCTCGAATTGCTTACTCCCGGCAAGGCTTTTGTACACTCCTTTCTCTATAATTCCCTTCAATAAGCTATTTTCTTGCTCAAGTGTAACTTGGCTAAGAGAATCATTAGTGGAATCAAGAGAACTACTAGAAGCAACAATATTGGATTTAGCATGATCATTGTTACTGCTAGAGGAAGAATCTTTCTTGTTCTTGTTACTAGACTTGACTTGAGGCATGTAAGTGGATAAGAGTAAACGCTTGGCAATGTAAGAAGAACTTTTCTTGCGGAGATCATCATTGATTGCTTTTAAGAACTCATGCTCTTGCTCAAGATTGAGCTTTTCAAAGCGTAATTTCTCATGAGCTCTTAAAAGTTCTCGATGATCTTCGAAGATAGTTTCATGAGCTAACTTAAGAGTGTTTAGTTCTTTAGTTAGAGCCTCAATCTTCTCCTTATCATTGTCATTCGTTTTATCTTGATTAGCATGATTAATTGACGTTTCATCATAGTATTCATCACTAGAGTTGTCAACAAGCAAATCATCACCTAACAAGTCATCTTCATCACTATTGAAATCAACATACTCGGGGTGTGTTACCTTAGGACCTTTGGCCATGAAGCATCTTCCAATTCCTTCATTTGGTGAGTCAAATATGTCGTAGGAGTTGGTTGACACAAGTGCTAGACCGGCAACACCTTCATCTTGAGTATCTTCGGAGTCGGAGTGATAACTTCTCTCGGAGTGGCTGTCGGAGTCGGAGCCGGATACCCATTCACCAACATGAGCTTGATGTCTTCGTTTTGTGTAGCTCCTTGATGATTTTTCCTTCCTTTCCGAATCCTTGCTTCTCCGTGAGTATCTTCGTTCATAACGATCATCTCTACTCCTTCTCTCTCTTGGTGGTGATTCTTTGCTTCTTCTTTTTGGAGAATCTTCTCTTCTCTTGTAGGGAGCCGTACACTCATTGGAATAGTGTCCGGGTCTTCCACAACTGTAGCAGTTTCGCTCTCGACTAGAAGATCTTTTGTCATTGTAGGACCTTGACTTGAAGCTTCTATCTTTGCTTCTACTCTTGTAGAACTTGTTGAAGTTCTTCACCATTAAGCTCAATTCTTCATTGAAGTTTTGTTTCTCACTTGATGATGTAGGGGCTTCACATGAGGCTTTGTAGGCACCACTTGATTTGTTGTGAAGTTCCTCTTTATCCTTAAGTGACATCTCATGAGCAACAATTCTTCCAATCACCTCCGTTGGCTTGAGATCTTTGTAATTGGGCATCATTTGGATCAATGTGCACACGGTATCATATTTTCCATCCAAGGCTCTTAGAATCTTCTTGATGATGAATCTATCGGTCATCTCTTCACTTCCTAAGCCGGCAATCTCATTTGTGATGAGAGCAAGCCTAGAGTACATTTCAGCGACACCTTCACCATCCTTCATTTTGAACTTGTCAAGTTGACTTTGAAGCACATCCAACTTGGATTCCTTGACGGAGTCGGTACCTTCGTGCATATCAATCAAAGTGTCCCAAATTTCCTTTGCATTCTCAAGACGGCTGATTTTGTTGAATTCTTCGGGGCACAATCCGTTGAAGAGAATATCACAAGCTTGAGCATTGTATTGCAACATCTTCAACTCATCCGCGGTAGCTTCACGGTTTGGTTCTTTCCCATCAAAGAAGTCACCTTGCAAACCAACACACACAATAGCCCAAACGGCGGGGTTATGTCCAAGAATATGCATTTTCATTTTATGCTTCCAACTAGCAAAATTAGTACCATCAAAGTAAGGACCTCTACGGTGATAATTTCCCTCGCTAGACGCCATACTCTCCTAGGTTGTGAAACCAAGGCTATGACCACCAAAAGCTATGGAGATCAAAGCAAATGGAGACCAAAGCTCTGATACCACTTGTAGGATCGAAAGTATGTCTAGAGGGGGGGTGATTAGACTACTTGACCAAATAAAAACTTAACCTTTTCCCAATTTTAGTTCTTGGCAGATTTTAGCTATTGTAGGACAAGTCAAGCAATCATCACACAATTCAAGCAAGCATGCAAAGAGTATATTGGCAGCGGAAAGTAAAGCATGCAACTTGCAAGAATGTAAAGGGAAGGGTTTGGAGAATTCAAACGCAATTGGAGACACGGATGTTTTTCCCGTGGTTCGGATAGGTGGTGCTATCCTACATCCACGTTGATGGAGACTTCAACCCACGAAGGGTAACGGTCGCGCGAGTCCACGGAGGGCTCCACCCACGAAGGGTCCACGAAGTAGCAACCTTGTCTATCCCACCATGGCCATCGCCCACGAAGGACTTGCCTCACTAGCGGTAGATCTTCACGAAGTAGGCGATCTCCTTGCCCTTACAAACTCCTTGGTTCAACTCCACAATCTTGTCGGAGGCTCCCAAGTGACACCTAGCCAATCTAGGAGACACCACTCTCCAAGAAGTAACAAATGGTGTGTTGATGATGAACTCCTTGCTCTTGTGCTTCAAATGATAGTCTCCCCAACACTCAACTCTCTCTCATAGGATTTGGATTTTGTGGAAAGAAGATTTGAGTGGAAAGCAACTTGGGGAAGGCTAGAGATCAAGATTCATATGGTAGGAATGGAATATCTTGGTCTCAACACATGAGTAGGTGGTTCTCTCTCAGAACATATGAGTTGGAATTGTGTATGTGTTCTGATGGCTCTCTCCACGAATGAAGAGGAGGTGGAGGGGTATATATAGCCTCCACACAAAATCCAACCGTTACACACAGTTTTCCAATCTCGGTGGGACCGAATCAACAAACTCGGTCGGACCGAAAAGGTAAACCTAGTGACCGTTAGAGATTTTCGGTGGGACTGACATGCAACTCGGTAGGACCGATATGGTTAGGGTTTGGGCATAACGTAATCTCGGTGAGACCGATTACACAAACTCGGTGAGACCGAGTTTGGTAATAAGCTAACCAGAGAGTTGGTCAGGTAAACTCGGTGGGACCGATTTGCTCTTTCGGTGAGACGGAAAAGTTACAAAAAGGAAACATAGACTTTACACTGCAATCTCGGTGGGACCGATTCGCTCTTTCGGTGAGACCGAAAAGTTACGAAAGGGAAACAGAGAGTTTGCAATCCCATCTCGGTGAGACCGAGATCCCTATCGGTAGAACCGAATTGCTAGGGTTTGGCAGTGGCTTATGACAAGTGAAACTCGGTGGCGCCGGATAGAAAGAATCGGTAGGACCGAGTTTGGCTTAGGGTTTAGGTCATCTATGGATATGGGAAAGTAGTTGAGGGTTTTGGAGCATATCACTAAGCACATGAAGCAAGAGGCTCATTAAGCAACACCTCATCCCTCCTTGATAGTATTGGCTTTTCCTAAAGACTCAATGTGATCTTGGATCACTAAAATATAAAATGAAGAGTCTTGAGCTTTTGAGCTTGAGCCAATCCTTTTTCCTTAGCATTTTGAGGGTTCCACTTTCACATCCATGCCATGCCAATCATTGAGCTTTCCTGAAATAGTCATCTTGGAATAGCATTAGCTCAATGAGCTATATGTTGTTATGAATTACCAAAACCACCTAGGGATAGTTGCACTTTCAGGTGCATTAATTAAATAAGAGATATTGTGATATCCCAACAAATATCCATGTTCCAATAAGGAACAAACTTCAATCTTCACCTGCAACTAACAACGCTATAAGAGGGGCTGAGCAGAGCGGTAACATAGCCAAACAACGGTTTGCTAGGACAAGGTGGGTTAGAGGCTTGGTTTAACAATATGGGAGGCATGATAAGCAAGTGGTAGGTATCGCAGCATAGGCATAGCAAAAGAGCGAGCATCTAGCAAGCAAAGATAGAAGTGATTTCGAGGGTATGGTCATCTTGCCTGAGATCCTGCAAGGAAGAAGAACGAGTCCATGAAGAAGACAAATGGACGTAGACGAACGGGTCCTCACAAATGCGACGTTATCGAAACCAACCCGAAGAAGCAACAACGGAAAGAAGCACACAACATAGTAAACAACCAACACATGAACATGGTATGATATGCGGGATGCGGTGCATATGCATGATTTGGGAAGGAATGATTAAACCTGGCCTCAACTTGCAAATCCAAGAGTGCCACTGGAAAGATGAGGTGATTTTGGTTGAAACCGATATAAAGATCACCGGAATCGGATGCACGGTTTGGAAATGGCAAGCAAAACAAATATGGCACCGGTCTGCGATAATCAGCAAGTAGCCATCTAGATGCATCAAGATAAATATGCTACAGAACTCAAACATGGCAACAAAATACATGGCAGGGATCCACTCATGATGCTTGACAAAATATGAACACTGATCTACGGCTAATTCATCCATTAACATGTTCAAACAAGCATGGAAAAAGTGCAAATGATAACAGGTTTCAGACTTAGTGAAATTAACACAAGTCTGGGATTTATCATCAGGAAGCACACTTAAGAGCATGAAAACTACATGCTATAGGAACTTAACATGGCAAAACAAGGCATGGCATGAAGCTACTCAAAGCACTTAACAAAAGTCCATTAGTGACCTTGAGCCAAAAGGGATCAGAAAATACAATTGCAAGCA
The DNA here is from genome assembly GCF_018294505.1 of Triticum aestivum. Classification (NCBI taxonomy): domain Eukaryota; kingdom Viridiplantae; phylum Streptophyta; class Magnoliopsida; order Poales; family Poaceae; genus Triticum; species Triticum aestivum. The sequence goes on from NC_057794.1 coordinate 328,578,370, forward strand.
TGTGAACATGGCAAAAACATAAACATATTCAGACTTGGTGAAAAACTGAAGCATGCAAAATAGATTAACGAGTTGGCATGTTTACAAGCTCGATGCACTCACTACGAGGCATCGCCTGACAAACTAAGCATGCACCCATCAAGAAGACATGGCAAGAACAACACCATAACATGCACGGATCAATAGCAACATCCTCGGCAAAATCGCTAAACATGTCAACGCATTGCCAGGATTCACTTAACAGCAAAAGTAGAGCTTGATTGACTCAAGATAGGGTGCTCCATAAATGCAAACAAAGATATGGATGGATAGAGAACCACAATGTTAACAAAACATCCTTACTGATCACCTCAAAAGAGGCACGGATCACTAGGAAACAACATGAAAATGTGGCATAACAACAAAATCAGGATAAGGACTTAGTGAAAAACTAGGTCCCTGAAATCAGCATTACCGATTACGCTACTTTGCAAGCTTGTGCTAGTCACCACAAATATCACAAAAATACATGACAAGCACCTCTATAAAGATGGCATGGCATATAACAAAACACATGTAGAGCTCAGGATCCTAGCATGCACACATTAATCATGGCAAAAATGACAAAATGCCATTTGCTGAAACGGATCTGACATAATCATCACACAGCCCTCTTCCAACAGCATTTCAGGCATCAAGATGAGCTCAAATGAAAATGATGTAATGAGATGAAATGATGTACTCGTCGAGACGAACATTTTGATATGCTACACGCACGAATTGGAGCTACGGATGCGGAGTTATGATGCGATGAAGATTGCATAAAAACATAGCAGATCTGGGGACTTAGTCATATTTCACCTCTCGAAAAGTCAATGGGACTAGGATATCCGGGACGGAGGGATCCGGGGACGCGGGACACCGTTTGGTTTGCGGAGTTGGTAGATCTGATCCACCTCGACGGGATCCGGCGCGGGACGAGCTCCGGCGAACCTTCCGGCGAGGCGCGGAAGCCGAGGCGAGGCAGAACGGTGGAGGCGAGGCCGGAGCAGCGAGGCGGAACCGCGGCAGAGACGAGCGGCGGTCGGTGAGGTCCGGTGGGCGAGGCGGTTGTGTGGCGGCGCGTTCCGGCGAGGCAGGCGGGGAGGCGTTCCGGCTCGGGCGGCGAAGAGCGGCGGAGGCGGAGGTTCAGGCGTGGTCGGCGGCGAGGGCCTCCGGCGGTGGCGCGTCGGTTGAAGTGCGGCGGCGGACGTCACGCCGGCGAGGAGGCGCGCCGAAGGAGGAGGCGCGGGCGCTCGGCGGCGGAGGAGCTCGGCCGGAGCGGGAGGCGAGGCGCGGGCGGCGATGGTCGCCGGCGGGGAGGCGAGGGCGGCGGCGGCGCACCGCGGGCGGCGGGGCACGGACGCGCGCGAGGCTCGGGGAGCCCGCGGCGAGCGGCGGCGCGGTCGGGCCTGCACGGGACCACGATGGGCTCGGCGGCCGCGCGGTGGAGAGAGAGGCCGGCGGGGTGAGGTGGCAGCGCGTGAGTGGAGGAGAGCAGCGGTGGGGGTGATGTGGCAGCTCCTCATTGGCCGGAGTGAGGTGGCTGCAGGGCGGCGAACATGTCCGGCGCGGTGGGGAGTTTTGTCCGGCGGCGCGAGGAGCGGAGCTAGGGTTTCGTCTACGCGAGAATTTCATAGGAGAGCACATATATATAGGTAGAGGGAGCTAGGAGAGTCCAAATGAGGTGCGGTTTTCGGCACGCAATCGTGATCGAACGACCAAGATGATGGAGGAGGTTTTGGTGGGTTTTGGGCCACTTTGGAGGGGTGTTGGGCTACAACACACATGAGGCCTTCTCGATCCCTCCGTTAACCGTTGGAGTATCAAACGAAGTCCAAATGGCACGAAACTTGACAGGCTGTCTACCGGTAGTAAACCAAGGCCGCATGACAAGTCTCGGTCCAATCCGAAAACGTTTAACACCAGCACACGAAAAGAGGTAGAAAGGGGCACCGGGTGACATAGGAGCGCCGGATTGCATAACGGACAACGGGGAAAATGCTCGGATGCATGAGACGAACATGTAAGCAAATGAAATGCACATGATGACATGATATGGAATGCATGACACGCAAGCAATGACAAGCCAACAACAGCAAATAAGCGGAGGACACCTCGCACATCGGTCTCGGGGCGTTACAGCAACCATGTAGCGACGGACGTGCTCGTCCTCCTCGCTGACACGGTGACGTACCACCTCTGCGGTGTTCGGAAGCCTCGGTACCATCACTAGCCCACGCGACCGCCACCAAACAAGGTTTGGGTCAACGACGGGCTGGCTCCTCACCAACCTACGCCCCCGGAAGGTAGAACCTCCCAATACCAGCCCGGCAGAGCCCAGTCTCGGACATGGCCCCTCTGATCAAGTAGGCCTCCTCCGCCGAGTTGACGACGAGGATGCGGGATAGGCATCGTCGACGTCAATGCAGGAATAATTGCTTCAACTAAAAAAATAAACTAGTTCTATTAATTTTCTTGCTAAAAATAAACTACTTACATAGTAAAATAAAGTAGTTTTATTAAATCAACTAGTTCAACTACTAAGCACTTACTATAAATAAAATAAAGTAGTACTTAATAAAGATAAACTACTTCTATATATAGTAAAATAAAGTAGTTTTATTAAATCAACTAGTTCAACTACTAAGCACTTACTATAAATAAAATAAAGTAGTACTTACTAAAAATAAACTACTTCTATAGTAAAATAAAGTAGTTTTATTAAATCAACTAGTTCAACTACTAAGCGCTTACTAAAAATAAACTAGTTTAACTAGTTCTATTATTTATCGACCCCCCCTCCTCATGTCGAAGAAAAAAAGAAAAAAAAGGAGAAGAAGAAAGGAATAGAGGAGAAGAAGAAAAATAGAATATCTATTTTTCTTCTTCTCCTCTATTACTTCTCCTTCTCCTCTTTTTTCTTCTTCTTCTTCCTCTTCTTATATTTCTTCTTCTTCCTTCTTCCTTCTTCCTCCTTTCTTGTTTTTCCTTATTTTCCTTCCTCGACGACCCAAACCCTAAAAAGTACAACTAACGACAATGACTTCGCTTGCATACATATGAACAAATATGATCGATCATCTATCAACAATAAAAACATCATTTGGTATATGAATAAAAAGATCACATCTATGAACAAAAAAATTCATATGATCATATATATATGCCAAAAAAACACCATATATGATGCTAAACAAAAATTCATCATATATGCATACATATATATATATCCATACATCAACATACATCAACGTATATGCAAAAAAATATGCTGAAAAAAATATGCAGGGGCCACGGCGGCCACGTCCACGGCGGCGGGGTGTTGGGGAACGCAGTAATTTCAAAAAAAAATCCTACGCACACACAAGATCATGGTGATGCATAGAAACGAGAGGGGAGAGTGTTGTCCACGTACCCTCGTAGACCGTAAGCGGAAGCGTTATGATAATGCGGTTGATGTAGTCGTACATTCACGATCGACTGATCATAGTACCAAAAGTACGGCACCTCCGCGATCTGCACACGTTCGGCTCGGTGACGTCCCACGAACTCACGGTCCAGCAGAGTGTCGAGGGAGAGCTTCGTCAGCATAATGACGTGATGACGGTGATGATGATACTACCGGAACAGGGCTTTGCCTAAGCACCGTTACGATATGACCGTGGTGGATTATGGTGGAGGGAGCACCGCACACGGCTAAGAGATCGATGATCAACTTGTGTGTCTGTGGGGTGCCCCCTGGCCACGTATATAGAGGATGGAGGGAGGAGGAGGCCGGCCCTCATAGGGTGCACCCAAAGTGTGGAGTCCTACTTGGACTCCCTAGTCCTAGTAGGATTCCACCTCCCACATGGAATAGGAAAAAGGGAAGGGACAAGGAGAAGGAAGGAAGGGGGCGCCCCCTTTCCCGAGTCCAATTCGGACCAGTCCATGGGGAAGGGGCACGGCCACCCTTGAGGCCTTTCTCTCCTTTCCCGTATGGCCCATAAAGGCCCAATACAAATTCCCGTAACTCTCCGGTACTCTGAAAAATACCCGAATCACTCAAAACCTTTCCGATGTCCGAATATAGCCATCCAATGTATCGATCTTTACATCTCGACCATTTCGAGACTCCTCGTCATGTCCCCGACCTCATCCGGGACTCCGAACAAACTTTGGTCATCAAATCACATAACTCATAATACAAATCGTCACAGAACGTTAAGCGTGCAGACCCTACGGGTTCGAGAACTGTGTAGACATGACCGAGACTCATCTCCAGTCAATAACCAATAGCGGAACCTGGATGCTCATATTGGTTCCTACATATTCTACGAAGATCTTTATCGGTCAAACCGCATAACGATATATGTTGTTCCCTTTGTCATCGGTATGCTACTTGCCCGGGATTCGATTGTCGGTATCTCAATACCTAGTTCAATCTCGTTACTGGCAAGTCTCTTTACTCGTTCCGTAATGCATCATCCCGTAACTAACTCATTAGTCACATTGCTTGCAAGGCTTATAGTGATGTGCATTACCGAGAGGGCCCAGAGATACCTCTCCGATACTCAGAGTGACAAATCCTAATCTTGATCTATGCCAACTCAACAAACACCATCGGAGACACCTGTAGAGCATCTTTAGAATCACCCAGTTACGTTGTGACGTTTGATAGCACACAAGGTGTTCCTCCGGTATTCGGAAGTTGCATAATCTCATAGTATGAGGAACATGTATAAGTCATGAAGAAAGCAGTAGCAATGAAACTGTAATGATCATCGTGCTAAGCTAACAGATGGGTCAAGTCAATCACATCATTCTCTAATGATGTGATCTTGCTTATCAAATGACAACTCTTTTGTCCATGGCTAGGAAACTTAACCATCTTTGATTAACGAGCTAGTCAAGTAGAGGCATACTAGTGACACTGTATGTTTATGTATTCACACATGTGCTAAGTTTCCGGTTAATACAATTCTAGCATGAATAATAAACATTTATCATGATATAAGGAAATATAAATAACAACTTTATTATTGCCTCTAGGGCATATTTCCTTCAGTCTCCCACTTGCACCAAAGTCAATAATCTAGTTCACATCGTCATGTCATTTAACACGATAGTTCACATCTTTATGTGATTAGTTCACTTCTCCATGTGACTAACACCCAAAGGGTTTACTAGAGTCAATAATCTAGTTCACATCGCTATGTGATTAACACCCAAAGAGTGATCATGTTTTGCTTGTGAGAGAAATTTTGTCAACGGGTCTGCCACATTCAGAGCCGTATATATTTTGCAAATTTTCTATGTCTACAATGCTTTGCACGGAGCTACTCTAGCTAATTGCTCCCACTTTTAATATGTATCTAGATCGAGACTTAGAGTCATCCAGATCGGTGTCAAAGCTTGCATCGACGTAACTCTTTACGGCGAACTCTTTGTCACCTCCATAACCGAGAAACATTTCCTTATTCCACTAAGGATGTTTTTGACCGTCGTCCAGTGATCCACTCCTGGATCACTATTGTACCCTCTTGCCAATCTTATGGTGAGGTACACAATAGGTCTGGTACACAGCATAGCATATTTTATAGAACCTATGACCGAGGCATAGGGAATGACTTTTCATTCTCTTTCTATTTTCTGTTGTGGTCGGGTTTTGAGTCTTTACTAAACTTCACACCTTGCAATACAGGCAAGAACTCCTTCTTTGACTGTTCCATTTTGAACTACTTCAAAATCTTGTCAAGGTATGTACTCATTGAAAAAACTTATCAAGGGTCTTGATCTATCTCTATAGATCTTGATGCTTAATGTGTAAGCAGCTTCACCGAGGTCTTTCTTTGAAAAATTCTTATTCAAGTATCCTTTTATGCTATCCAGAAATTCAGTATCATTTCCAATCAACAATATGTCATCCACAAATAATATCAAAAATGCTACAGAGCTCCCACTCACTTTCTTGTAAATACATGCTTCTCCAAAACTATGTATAAAACTATATGCTTTGATCAACTCATCAAAGCGTATATTCCAACTCCAAGATGCTTGCACCAGTCCATAGATGGATTGCTGGAGCTTGCACACTTTGTTAGCACCTTTTTGGATCGACAAAACCTTCTTGCTGCATCATATACAACTCCTTTTTAAGATATCCATTAAGGAATGCAGTTTTGACATCCATTTGCCAAATTTCATAATCATAAAATGCGGCAATTGCTAACATGATTCGGACGGACTTAAGCATCGCTACGGGTGAGAAAGGTCTCATCATAGTCAACTCCTTGAACTTGTCAAAAACCTTTTGCAACACGTCGAGCTTTGTAGACAGTAACATTACCATCAGCGTCAGTCTTCTTCTGGAAGATCCATTTATTCTCTATGGCCTGCCGATCATCGGGCAAGTCAACCAAAGTCCATACTTTGTTCTTTATACATGGATCCTATCTCAGATTTCATGGCCTTAAGCCATTTTGCGGAATCTGGGCTCATCATCGCTTCCTCATAGTATGTTCGTCATGGTCTAGTAACATGACTTCCAGAAAAGATTACCGTACCAATCTGGTGCGGACCATACTCTGGTTGTCCTACGAGGTTCGGTTGTAACTTGATCTGAAGTTTCATGATCATCACCATTAGCTTCCTCACTAATTGGTGCACTAGAACTGATTTCTGTGATGAACTACTTCCCAATTCGGGAGAAGGTACAATTACCTCATCAAGTTCTACATTCCTCCCACTCACTTCTTTCGAGAGAAACTTCTTCTCTAGAAAGGATCCACTCTTAGCAACAAAGATCTTGCCTTTCGGATCTGTGATAGATGGTGTACCCAACAGTTTCTTTTGGGTATCCTATGAAGACACACTTTTCCGATTTGGGTTTGAGCTTATTTGGCTGAAACTTTTTCACATAAGTATCACAACCCCAAACTTTAAGAAATGACAACATAGGTTTCTAGCCAAACCATAGTTCATACGGTGTCGTCTCAACGGATAAGACGGTGCCCTATTTAACGTGAATGTAGCTGTCTCTAATGCATAACCCCAAAACGATAGTGGCCAATCGGTAAGAGACATCATAGATTGCACTATATCCAATAAAGTACGGCTATGACATTCGTACACACCATTACGCTGTGGTGTTCTAAGTGGCATGAATTTGTGAAACTATTCCACATTGTTTTAGTTGAATACCAAACTCGTAACTCAAATATTTGTTTCCGTGATCAAATCGTAGAAACTTTATTTTCTTGTTACGATGATTTTCCACTTCACTCTGAAATTCTTTGAACTTTTCAAATGTTTCATAATTATGTTTCATCAAGTAGATATACCCATATCTGCTCAAATCATCTGTGAAGGTTAGAAAATAACGATACTTACCGCAAGCCTCGACACTCATTGGACCGCACACATCAGTATGTATTATTTCCAACAAGTATGTTGCTCGCTCCGTTGTTCCGAAGAATGGAGTCTTAGTCATCTTGCCCATGAGGCATGGTTTGCAAGCATCAAGTGATTCATAATCAAGTGCTTCCAAAAGTCCATCAGCATGGAGTTTCTTCATGCGCTGTACACCAATATGACCTTAACGGCAGTGCCACATATAAGTTGCACTATCATTATTAACTTTGCATCTTTTGGCTTCAATATTATGAATATGTGTATCACTACGATCGAGATTCAATAAACCATTTATATTGAGTGTATGACCATATAAGGTTGTATTCATGTAAATAGAATAACAATTATTCTTTGACTTAAATGAATAACCGTATTGCAATAAACATGATCCAATCATATTTATACTCAACGCAAACACCAAATAACATTTATTTTAGGTTCAACACTAATCCCGAAGGTAAAGGGAGTGTGTGATGGTGATCTTATCAACCTTGGAATCACTTCCAACTCACATCATCACCTCTCCCTTAACTAGTCTCTGTTTGTTTTGCAACTCCCATTTCGAGTTACTATTCTTAGCAACTGAACCAGTATCAAATACCGAGGGGTTGCTATAAACACTAGTAAAGTACACATCAATAACATGTATATCCAATATACCTTTGTTTAGTATGCCACCCTTCTTATCCGCCAAGTATCTAGGGCAGTTCCACTTCCAGTGACCATTTTCTTTGCAGTAGAAGCACTCAGTTTCAGGCTTGGGTCTAGCTTTGGGCTTCTTCATGGGAGTGGCAACTTGCCTCCCATTCTTCTTGAAGTTCCCTTTATTTCCCTTGCCCTTACTTGAAACTAGTGTTCTTGTCAACCATCAATACTTGATGCTTTTTCTTGATTTCTACCTTTGCTGATTTCAGCATCGCGAAGAGCTTTGGGAATCGTTTCTGTTATCCCTTGCATATTATAGTTCATTACGAAGTTCTAGTAACTTGGTGATAGTGACTAGAGAACTCTGTCAATCACTATCTTATCGGGAATATTAACTCCCACTTGATTCAAGTGATTGTAGATATTCTGAGCACATGCTCACTCGTTGAGCTATTGTCCTCCATCTTGTAGGCAAAGTATTGTCAGAGGTCTCATACCTCTTGACACGGGCATGAGTATGAGATACCAATTTCAAATCTTGGAACATCTTATATGCTCCGTGGCGTTCAAAACATTTTTGAAGTCCCGGTTCTAAGCCGTAAAGCATGGTGCACTAAACTATCAAGTAGTCATCATACCGAGCTTGTCAAACGTTCATAACGTCTGCATCTGCTCCTACAATAGGTCTGTCACCTAGCGGTGCATCAAGGACATAATTATTCTATGCAGCAATGAGGATAATCATCAGATCACGGACCTAGTACGCATCATTGCTACTATTATCTTTCAACTTATTTTTCTCTAGGAACATATCAAAAATAAACGGGGTGCTACGTCGCGAGCTATTGATCTACAACATAGTTATGCAAATACTATCAGGACTAAGTTCATGATAAATTAAAGTTAAATTAATCATATTACTTAAGAACTCCCACTTAGATAGACATCCCTCTAGTCATCTAAATGATCATGTGATCCAAATCAACTAAACCATGTCCGATCATCACGTGAGATGGAGTAGTTTTTAATGGTGAACATCATTGTGTTGATCATATCTACTATATGATTCACGCTCGACCTTTCGGTTTCCAGTGTTCCGAGGCCATATCTGCATATGCTAGGCTCGTCAAGTTTAACCTGAGTATTCCACGTGTGCAAAACACCATGATCTCCATCTCCAAAGTACCGTCATGATCTCTATCATCACCGGCATGACACCATGATCTCCATCATCTTGATCCATCAGAGCTGTTTGTGATGGAATAAGCCATGTGTGTTGCGGGCAAACGCTTGCTGGTGTGTAACCTTAAATTTAACCAAAAAAGTGTTAATGCATGTTACAAAAATTGTATAGCTGGAAACTATGTTCAAATACGACTCCAACGATATAATCTATGGTGACATGCATTCATATTTTATTAGTTAATAAATCCTACTTATAAACCAGGACAAGGGTATAGTAGGTAATTAAATCGCAAATATTTTTTTATTAATTGTATGTGTACGTGTCCTCCCTCCTCACACACATCTTGTCACCCCGCTGCCGCGGACGGCTTACATCGCAAGCTTGCGCAGCGCGCGGGGGCGTTCTTTTGGCCAAACGGCGGCGCCAATGGATCGCCGGTGATCCCGTTCCCACCCAACCTCACAAGTTCCCGCGCAAGCTTCCCGCCTGACTCGGTGAAATCCCAATGCTTACCGGCCTGCTATAAAAACTCTCATGGCCGGTGAGTCCTGCGTCACATTTTCCCCTCCCTCCCTGTAACTTATCTTGTCTGCTTCTTCCACAATCGCCAATGGCACCGGTCCGTCGTCGTCGCTCAGCCACTCCGCCGACATCAGAGGACAGCTCCAGCTGGGAGGCTACACCGCGGCGGCGGCGCGGTCCTCGCCGTAGTGTAGTGCGCGTGGAGTCCCTGTTGGGTGTGCGCGAAACACCCACCACACGCTTCGTCGCCGCTGCCCGTCGGTAGCTGTTGCCGGCCGCCGTTACCGCCACACCACCGTCGAAAGCCAGGGCCATCTCCCGCTTCGCCGCCACGGCCCGAAGGCGGGAGGTGGTCGTCGTGGCCGCCACCCCACTGCCGGCCACCGTGGCCATCACCCGCTCCGCCACCGCGGCCCGAAGGCGGGAGGTGGTGGTCGTGGCCGCCACCCCATCGTCGGCCGCTGTGGCCGCCAGCCCACCGTCGACCGCCGGGATCATCACCAGCTCCGCCACCGCCGCCCGAAGAAGGGGGCGGATGTGGAGGCCCTCACGTGCGCCAGCGACCTTGCGCGCTAAATCGAGTTCCTGCGGGAAGAGGAGGAGCGCCTCATCGAGCACGCAAAGAGCCTTACCGTAGTCGTGGTCGCAGCACACGCCGACGCAGAGGTGAGGAATCAGGAGATCTACGAGGCAGTTCGGCCGCTTCGAGAGGGATCGTCTGGAGCGGCAGTGGGCGTTCGAGCTGGCGAGCGCCTCTGAACGTGCAGCAGCGGCAGGCACTGTATTGCATTTTTCTAACTCGTCGGTAGGCTCCTCCTCCTCTGCCTCTTACTGAGCGTGCTCAGCAGAGGAGAGGCTGCCGGAAGTAGCACAAAGCCCCTCCGTGGTAGTAGTAATAGTATTTAGGGGCTATTTTGTTCAGTTCATCTGACTATAGATGTGTGGTCGAACTGTACAACATATTTAAAATTAGCTAGTATATATAGTTGAACTAGCTATTTCAGTATGTGGTTGGCAATAATTGGGAAGAAGTTTGATCGGTTCAGCTGTCGAGTTGAACTGTTTGTATAAATTAAGAACGATTGCTTAATGTATGAAGGAAATCTATGCTTAATTACTGAATTTTTGTTGATACATCGGCCGGTGTCGGAATGGTGTTAAGAGACGACAAGGGAGCTGCGCGCTGAATCAATGCCTCGTTTCCCGCGACGAATCAATGCCAAAGCTGCGCGCTGACGCACTGGTCAGCCTCCATTGATGCCTCACGGGCGGCGCAGTGAAGGCCGGGCGACGCGCGTCCCCTCGCCCGCCACACCACCACGCCACGCGTAACGCACCGGCCAAGCCTACCACGCGGCGCCTCCGCCTATATAAGCCGACCACCAGCGGGCCGGAGACACGCACAGATACTCCACCACCGACGCGTCCATTTCCCCCCCCCCCCTTCCTCCTCTCGCCGTCTCCAGTTCAGAAGAATGGTCTAGCGCTTCCCAGGCGACGGCGCGGCGGCGAATGGCTTCGGGCGCCGCCATCTTCACGAGGACGAGGCTCGCCTCCTTTTCGAGGCCGAGTACCCGGTCCCGCCGGACATGCGGGTGCCCGGGGCTTGGAGGATCAGCGCCGGCGGCGTGCCGGTGCCGCCACCACCACCCACCGGGGCGGCGCGGCGTGCGGAGATCGCACGTATCCGCACGTCCCTGCCGCGGGCGGCGAGGGAGGGGCCACGCTACGTCCCCGACAGCCCGCTCTGGGAGCCCTACTTCCACCGCCGTCACGCCGAGCAGCTCGAGGCCATCAACGGTGTCGTGCCCTCCGGCAGGCTCAACTCCGAGGGTCGGCGCTGGTGGTGGGGCGTGCCCGGCCGCATGTTGGAGGCCGTCCTTGAGTACATCGAGGGCGGCAACACGCCGCGCCTCGAGTACCCCACTCCCTCGTCCTTCTCACGCCGCCGTGAGAGCTCCTGGACGCCGAGGCGCATGGAGCGGCCCGGGGCGTCCTCCTCCTCATCCGGCCGCTCGTCGGGCTCTCCCTGCCTCCGCCCCGTCAAGCCGGAGCCCCAGGACACGCCTGTCAGCGCGCGCACCCGCCGCTCCGGCGTCCGCATCGGCGACTCCACCCCCCCCCCCCTCCGGCCACTTCGTCCTCGTCAAGCCCAAGCCGGAGCCCGGCCTCCCCGCGGAGTACGAGGAGATAGCACAACGCGGCTTCTCCGACGAGGACGCACTGCAGTGGGCGCGAGACGACTACCTCCGCGACGAGATGGTCCGGCAGCGCCGGGCCCTGGAGGAGATCGCCGCCCGCAAGCGTAGGCGCGAGGACGTGCACGGCGTGATCCTCGACATCGACGACGACGAACCCGCCGCGCCAACCGGGGGAGGGATGCAGCAGGGACGGCGGCGGCGGCAGCGACTACACGCTGTTCTACCGCCTCCTCGGCATGTAGAACTGCAAAGGCGGGCGGCGGGGAGCGGCGAGGTAGACGGCGAGGAGCGGCGATGGAGACGGCAGAGACAACCCGTAGTAGTTTTTTTTAAATATGTTTAAATTTGAATGAACTCGCCGATATTTGCGTTAAATTTAATCCATGTTTGTATCGTATTTAATTTTTTCAAAAAAACGTTGGCGTCGCGACTGGGGGCATTACGCCCCCAATGCGCGGTTTAGCGCCGATGCACCTTCAGAAGGCGATTTTTAGCCTCTCATGAGAGGCAAACGGCTAAGATGCTCTAATGCCCATGGTTGATGCTTGGAGGCAAGTCCAACGCTGTCAGAGCGAGGCCACGACCGGACAGGGCGCGCGGGCGCAGTCCAGCGCTACTCGATTGCGAAATGATTCGGCGCCCCGCCCCCACGGCGACGGGAGCGCAGGAGCCGCAAGCGGCGGTGCCGCGAGTAACCCGCACGGAAACGACGCGAGGTTTGTAGAGAACCGAGGAGGAGCAGTGAGCCTGCCTAGCCAGCAGCAGCATCTAGCCCTGGAGACTTTCCACGTCGAGATCCGTGCACCCGGAAAAGCTCCTTTTTCCCCAAGCTGAGGCGCTGCTGCGCGGCCATAAATTCCCATAACTCACGGGGACGCTGCCTCTGGCGCCGGTTTGAATGCGACGCATGCAAGACGATGCCGACGCGATTGATGCTCCGGTACGTAGTCCAGTCTCTACTACTAGTAGCATCAACGGCGCCACCAACCAGGCAGCCAGTCAGTGATGGTCTGATGGAGTGATACGTATTGCACTGCGTGCACAGTACTCCTTCGTTCGTCGTCTACGCGCAGCTCACCGTGCCCGTATGTATGGTACTCCCTTCGTCTGAATCTAAAACAAAAATATATCTAGATACATTTCCTTTTATTCATTTTGATAACAAGTATTTTTGAATGGAGGGAGTACTAGGTTTAGGACAACAGCACCAGCAATCTCTTCTCTCACAGTAACCAATTTTCTTAAACACGGTTTCTTAAAATCTGATTCATTAAAAAAGGTCAAATAGAGTTGCCCAGTAAATTAACCAAAAACTGGGTGAAACCCACCACAACATGTTCATAAAAACAAGAAACAAAGGACGATCTAGCAACCCACACAAGAACACACACACGCTGTCGAGAGAAAAGCGTCGTCGAGGTTGCAATCTGGTGTCATCGTCATCACTCCTCCGCGAGGGCGACTCCGACTCCACCTTCAACGACCATCGATAAAGCCCTCACCGCTCAAGCGCCGAGGCCTGCGCCGGTCGATGCCAAACAATCCACCACACGCGTCGACCAATGGGAGATAGTAGTTCGGGTTATATTCAACCGGTTCGGATGGCGCTCGCATAATAGGATAGGAGTCTAGGGAGCTTATCCTTCTTTTATCATACCGGTTATTCTTGTCCGCATATATTTTTCTTTATTTCTTTTTGCTCCGTTTACGAGCTGTAAGACTTTTATGACGATACTTTCTGAATTATTAATAAGATGGCCGCATGCATCATCATGATGTAGAGGACGGGGGCATGCCTCCATTTCAAAAAAAAAGCATGCATCGACGACCAGACAACTTTGACTCTGTCGACAAGCATTGCAGGGGAAAAGCATGGCGTAGCAAAATACTAGAAGGGCAAATATCAGCATGCACCCGTCTTTCACGTACCAGTTACTTACCACGGGTAGCTGGCATTGCCGCGGCGGCACAACTTGAATGCAAATATCCAAATATGTATCGGCAGAATCAACAGTCTTTCAGTTTAGGAGCTACTGATCCCATTTAATTAGTTAGCACTTCAGTGGTAAGACAAGGAGGATTTCATATTTACGGCAGTACACCAGTAGCCATTTCCCCCCTACAATCCTAAAGTACAACGTTTTCTTTTCTTGCAGAGAATGGCCGTGACACCCTCCAGGAAAGTTCAAGTTCGAAGCGGGAGTTTATAGAATCTTCTGGAAATAAAAAGAAATCATACATGCTCGCTGGGCTTGGGCCAGAACAAATTTAGCCCACATTCTGCTTGCCCACCGGCCCGGCTATGCACATGCCAGGAGGTCACGTGCGTTGTCTCGAAAAAAAAGGAGGTCACGTGCGATGCACATGCCAGTAAAACGCAACGCGTGCCGCATCGAAACGAATGGGGTTTTATCGCGAGACGAACGGACACGAACGAACGCGCCCCCTCCCTCCCTCTTCACCCTCCACCGACGATGGCCCAGCCGGCTGCCAAGGCGGCGCCGGCGACGCCTTTCTCGTCGCAGCCGCACGGCGGAGGCGTCCTCCTCCGGCGACCTTCGTCACCGCCGCCGCCCGCCGCGGCGCTGCGCCTCGGACCCCTCTTCTGGCCGTGGCAAAAGGTCCCGACACGCCAGCTCTCCTACACATGTCTCCTGCATATTATACCGTTCGGAATGCGGCGATTTCACATCAATTTTGCATGAATTTCATAGCGACGACCTCGAGTCGCGCAACCATCGGAGCACTTCCCCTGTTTTTGATAAACTTGTAGTCTTGCTTATCCAGAATTCCAGAGCCTTAAACTACAGTAGCACTAGCGCCGTGAACTGTGAAGCAGGCATGCAGGGCTTGGTGCAGTTTTTGACACAGCATCAGACTATCGACACAACATTGAATGGTTACACAGCACCCTCTCTTCCACACTGCGTTGCCGATTTCACGACATGACATGAGCTGTGCTGAACCTACAGTACAGTACAGCTCGCCATCAAAGAACATGGCGAGTAGATGAGACACGAGGACAACCGTCTGAACTCGCACACACCCACACTTGTTCACGAGGCAGGAACACGATTAGATTAGCAGTAGCAGTAGCAGTACTTTAATCTGTGGTGTCCCAGGGGCTGCGGATCAAACGGAAAAAAGCCCCTGTTCGTTTGGTTCAGAGCTATTGTCGATATGCATTCTGATTCTGCCGTTCCTCTTTACCGAAGCCGTGCACGGCGACCCAAAAGTTCCACATCACGTGAGAACGGGTTAGAGGCTTGACAGAAGGTTGCTGTTGCTGTGCTTATTTTAACTCTAGGTGGGTGAAAAGCTACTGACATAGCGTCTCTAGTAAAATTGGTTGATAGCACCTCTAAAGAAAAGGAGAAAAAGGGTTGGTTGATTCATCAGACCATCGTCAAAACAGGCAGAGGGTTAGTTGACCTGATTAGCTCTTATCCCTCTTCCACAAAGTCCTGATGGACTAGTGAAACATTGAACTCTTAACAAGTGCAGTGTCCAGAAATCTGTAAAGCCAACTCGCTAATTGTTCATCTTTGTATGCTCACATGACAGTCTGAACCATAACATGCAACGCAATCTTCAGAAAGAAAATGAGGACTGTACAATTAGTACGTTAGGTTATCAACTCTTGTTCACTGAATTCTGCTCAAGGTAACATTGCTGTTTCACAAATGTAGGTGAAAGTTGGGCCCCTTTCAGTTTCCCCCATGGGTTTTGGAACATGGGCTTGGGGCAACCAGCTGCTCTGGGGCTACCAGGAAAGCATGGATAGTGAACTGCAGGAGTGTTTCAATTTGGCTCTGAAGAATGGCATAAACCTTTTCGACACCGCCGACTCTTATGGAACTGGGAAGTTGAATGGCCAAAGCGAAAGGCTGCTCGGAAAATTTATCCGCGAGTGCCAAGGTTTGGATTGTTGGATAGCATAATTTGCTTAAAATGAATTCAGCAACCGTGAACTGATACTTGTTCTATCATTTGTATGGCTTAAAATTTATGACACTTTCTATGCCCTTGTATTGTCACAGGGCCAATAAAGTCTCCAGATGATGTGATTATCGCAACTAAGTTTGCTGCGTATCCTTGGCGACTAACGTCAGGCCAGTTTGTCAACGCCTGCAAGTACTCCTCCAATTTGTGTGCTTAATGTACATCAGCCATATTTCCTTTTGTTCAATCCATTCAATGGATTCGTGCAGAAACATATAGCTCAGACGGAGCATATCTGAGAAGTTGCATTAGCTTCTAATCACCTTGCGGAGTGCCTCTTTTGCAGGTCATCATTAGAAAGGTTACAGATCGATCGGCTCGGAATAGGGCAGCTGCATTGGTCTACTGCTAACTATGCACCTCTGCAGGAGCGCGCTCTCTGGGACGGTCTAGTTGAAATGTATGACAAGGTTGCCATTTTTTCAGACAAATCATATCATGCCATCGATATAAGTTTCTGAATTCCTTTCTACATATGTATGATTTGACTATCATTTCTTCAGACACATAACTGGCCAAAGTTTCTGAATTATGATTTGTGCAGTGCACACGCCATGCTATGTTTCCTATCATTCATTTGACTGGAAGTTTGTGGCGTTTTCAGGGTCTTGTCCGAGCCGTGGGTGTGAGCAATTATGGGCCGAAGCAGCTTGTGAAGATCCACAGCTACCTAGCATCCAGAGGTGTCCCCCTGAGCTCAGCTCAGGTTAGCTGCGAGAAAATGGCTGGCCGTGCATCTTCGGCCTATTGGGCCTAACTATACTTCTCATTCAGTGTAGTTATGCCTCAAACTTACTGTAAATGCAGGTGCAGTTCTCGCTGCTGAGCATGGGCGATGAGCAGATGGAGCTGAAAACCGTGTGCGATTCCCTGGGTGTTCAGCTAATCGCTTATAGCCCTCTTGGGTTGGGCATGCTCACCGGGAAATATGACGCCTCTAACCTTCCAAATGGGCCAAGGTAATGGCCGATGGGGGACGAGCGAATATGCGCCGTTTCCCTTTTCTGAATTTGCATTGCAGTTCATGAGTGTATGTTCTTCTCTTTCTCAACATATCCTGCAATGCAGATCTGTGTTGTTCCGGCAGATTCTTCCTGGGCTGGAATCCCTGCTGTCTTGCTTGAAGAGTATTGCCGACCGAAAGGGCAAAACCATGTCCCAGGTACGTGTTTTCCTAAGTGCAGAACGACTTTGGAGTGACCCAAATTGAGGGATCTGTCACAGCAAGTGGTCTTTTTTTTACATAGTAAGTGCAGAGTTCCTGAAATTTGGCTTTACCCTGCCAGAATATGTTAGGAAACCATGTGCATGCCGTAATTTGACATCTGGTTTTTTCTTTCAATCAAGGAGCTTTATTAAACACTAAGAAGGATTACAATCATACTGTAAAACATCAATAAGAAAAGCAGGAATGAAGTCTATCATAAGGCATCTCCTTCTAGTGCTGCTAGCCTGTTTTGCACATCTCTGAGCTGCCTCATTGGCTTCCCTACGATACAGGCATAACTCAACACAGCTACCAAAAGCTCCTCCAAATTCTTGAATCTCTATGAAAATTGCAGCTTCTTTTTCTCGTTTGCTAACAATAGGGGAAAATATCTGGTACACCGAAGCTTGTGGTGCTACCGGTGCACCGAACTCACATTGTGCTTTTAAAATGTTCAAAAAAATTTGAAAAAAAATTAGCACACTCGTACAACAGGTTGTCACAAAAATTCAAGTTAAAATTCAAAATATAACTCAAAAAACAAAAATGAAAAATTCAACACTAAATAGTACTCCCTCTGTAAACTAATATAAGAGTGTTTAGATCACTACTTTAGTATTCTAAACGCTCTTATATTAGTTTACGGAGGGAGTACATAACATAACTTGGGCTTTAGATTTGGCCCATTATCACACCGATGTCAAATTTGTCATTTTTATAGCTCAAAAAATATTTCATATTTTTGTACGAATTTTTGTGACATCATACATTGATGTTGCGTTAACGTGCTAGAATTTTTTTTCAGATTTTTTAAAACATTATATGGCATCCGGTGCACCGGTAGCACCACAAGTGCGGATGCACCGGATACATTCCCCTAACAATAGCTTTGCACCAGCTACGGTATGTCTGGGACGTGCGCATGCAGCTAGGAATGTGAGGCGGTTTAGGCTGCAGATGGGCACAGGCATTAGTCGGCAAGATCAAGCCCATCCCACTTAGGCCCTGTTGGCTTCGAATCACATGTAGATTAGCTTCACTCGCAGAATTTGCTTTACCACTCAAGTACGCTTGGACGTGCTTCTGGCAATTGCATTGAAAAGGGTCTGAATCTAGATTCAGCTTCACTGTCAAAGATGATTACAAATAATTGTTTGTTTCAATTTCTATTTTTTCCTACAAAAATCTGCTGCCTAAAGTTGAAACAAACAGGGCCTTAAAATGTTCCATGGGATCTCACGGTTAAGGCCAAAATTTAGTGGGTTCTTCTACGGGAAAACTTTGTTTTTTGCCACTCTAGTTTTTGCCTACTTTGCATATGCCACTCTAGAATTTAAGATATCATTTTTGCCACTCTTAGTTTTTAACAATACATCACAAATGCCATTCCGTGGCAAAAGCAATAACTTTTCATTTCACTTTTGCCACTCTTAGATTTTGACAATGTATCACAATTGCCACTCTAAAATTATTGCTTTGCCACAGAATGGCAATTGTGATGTATTGTCAAAAACTAAGAGTGACAAAAGTAAAATGTCAAATTGTAGAGTGGCATAAACAAAGTTGGCAAAAACTAGAGTGACAAAAACAAAGTTTTCCCCTCAGACCACCGGAGCCCATCTGTCCAACACGTATCAGCCACTTGACAGGCTCCCATGGCCTACTCGGTAGATGTTGTGTATCGCTCCATGCGAGCAACAAGCCTTAAGTCACTTGGTTGCCAGGTCGCTTCCCTAGCTGCTAAAAAATTCAAATATATTCTTGTTTTCGAATATTGGTTGGATTTTTTAATGTTTCATTTTCAAACTTTGTTCATAAATTCAAAACAATTGGGTTAAAAATGTGTTTCCAAATATTGTTTTGAAATTTCCACTGTATAAAATAATATACTATAAATTCAAAAACGTGTTCATGTTTTCAAGAATTGTTTGGAATTTCAAAAAACTTCCCTGTTTAGAAAAATCACAAATTCCAAAAAATTAGGCATTTTCCATAAAATGTTCCCATTATAAAAAAGGTTCTGAGATTTCAAGAAAAAAAAGTTCATCGGTTAGAAAATAGATAGGCGCGACACAACCGACAAGGTTTTGCACTGCCAACAAGTGAGGCTTCCTTGAAGGAATCACCGTACTCAGATGGCCACATGGGGCGTGTTTGGTTGCCGTAGGTCTACAGTAGTTGCATTGCATAGCCTTCTCAACTCAGTCTGGCTATGCAAATGCAGCCTCAAATGCTCCATCTGCAAGTTGTTTGGTTGCTTGCATGCCCTTTTGCCGGCATGGGCTGAACCACATTGCCTGGTGTTTGGTTGTCCTGCATGTAAGTGGACAAATCCAAGGCATGGTGTTTGGTTGTATGCAACGCCTGATGTGTGGTAACCTCTTTGGCTAGTTGGTGAGGTTACCAGCACACTTCGGCACAATCATGTACCACACATCATCAGCAGAGTAGAGCATAAACAGAGCATCAACTACTTAACAGCATAGTTCAGATAACATAGTACCACACATCATAACGATAGTTCAAACACTTCAACGCATAAACCATAAAGCAGACTCGATAGTACTTAGGAAGGAGGTGCCCCGGCCCTAGTCCCTAGCGGCGAAGGCTTCGTCGTGCTTCCCGCACTTGTTTACCACCTCAATGCCATCGTCATCGAAGATGATGACCTTGAGGCTGTCGGGAGTCAGGAGCTTGAACGTCACCATGTAGCCGATCTTGATCTGATGAACGGCGGCGTAGGTGGCCCAACCCTGATCCAGGGTCACCCTGCCGTTCATCAGCTTCACTGTCACCCTCCAGGAGCAGCCGGTGTTGTTCCTTGGCTTGAACTCCGTTGGCACCGCGACGAAGTGCTTGGGGAAGTCCAGAGGCAATGGGGATGCACTCAAGCTTTGGTGCAAGGATGACCTTGCAGAAGTGAGTTGGGCCACCCTCCTCATGGTAGTGGCCGTAGTTGCGGCGCTTGCTGCTGAGGGGCTCCTCCATGCGCTCGTCGTCACCAACCATTGGCGTCTTCGGTTCTTCCTTGGCGGTGGGCGGCAGCACCACCTCGGGCATTGGATGAACCGGCTCCTTCCCCTTCTTGTCAACGGTCGGGAGCACCTCCGTGCCCATCTCATTGCTTTCCTCGATCTGCACATAATTCATGGACTCAGACACATCGCAGAGTTCATGGCTTATTGAAGAGCATGTAGTTAAAATGACATGACTGTCACTCTGCCTCCTCGCCATCGCGCCTATATTTACTCACCCGGACCACCACTACTTACCCACTCCCTCTCTTCTCTCACTATCAACCTTCCTCCTCTCCATCGCCATGAGCTCCAACTCCAACACCAACCCCTTCCCTTGGGGTATTGGCTGGAGGGCCTTCTTCCTCGGATGGTCGGCTAGTGACCACACCAAGTTCGAGAACACCATGGAGGTGTGCTCGAACTTTGGCTCCATGCCTGACATGCAGAAGCAATCTGATGCACTGCTCATGAGGGCCATTGCACAAGACTTGAAGACGCTGATTCCTAACCTAGCGAAGGGCGCGATGGCAGTCGACATCATTCGCTGGGTCATGAATCAGGCCATCTCCGACGACGCTAAACAGAGAAAGAGGTGGTCCAAGTACAAGAACTATTGGGCTCCTAATGACCGTCGTGCCGCAGTGTACTGGGAGACGACAATCGTGCCGCCGGCGATCATCGGTGGGGAGCCTAATGAGGAGTAAGAACCGGTGCAGATGCCAGTGAGGGCGCCGGAGCCAGGCCGTCGTACCTGGCAGATCGACCTCGACTCCGCCGAGGACGAAGACGACCCGCCGCCCCGCACGGCGATGGACAAGAAGATGAAGGCCAGCCACTCGACCCGCCGCTCCGCACGCCTCAACGGCCGCCACGGTTAGCCCGTGTCTGTTGTGTACCCCAAATCCCCCAATCCCCCTTCTAATTCAACCGCATCTACCTTTATTCTGATCTTGCATGAACTAGAAAAAAGCCCATTTTACTCCCTTAAAGAAAATGGGTGGTTCGCATAACCCCCTGAACTTTTTTTTGGTTCAGTTAACCCCCTAATCTATCCCAAACCGTTCAAAAATCATCTCTAAGGTTTTTGAGCCCATTTGCTGACATGGACACAGTCAAGGCGGTATTTGACCAGTGGGGTGTGGGGCCCATTCGTCAATCGGATCCCCACTCTCCTCCTTGACGCCTAGAGAGCATAATCGACGCTTGGTTTATGCCGCCGGCGCTGTAGTTCTTAGCCCGCGTGGCCAACACCTCCCCCTCCCCTTCAATCCATGTCCTAGAGCTTCCCCTCGCTCTGCTATACGCTCATGCCAAAGGACTTTATCCTAGTCACCCTAAATCACCGGCGACTATGTCTTCTTCCCCGCCTCCGGCATCGACTGT
Organism: Triticum aestivum; assembly: GCF_018294505.1. NCBI lineage: Eukaryota > Viridiplantae > Streptophyta > Magnoliopsida > Poales > Poaceae > Triticum > Triticum aestivum. The sequence goes on from NC_057794.1 coordinate 328,599,946, forward strand.
CGCCGCCTCGATCTCTTCCTCTGGTGAGCCCCGCTTCTCCTTCTCTGCTTCCTAAGCACCGTGGTGCTCCTCTGAAGCTGACCGTCCCATCAATTTGGAGCTGCGCGTCCCCGAGGAGCTCTCCCCGCATGGCCAAGCTCCAGCCCCTGCTGCTGCTATGGGTGGCACACTGCGCGAGTAGGCTACATAGATGAGGGAGGGAACGGAGAGGCTCCGGAGGAGCAGGGACTCACCTAGGGGGTGCTGGCACAGGAAGGGGGACCAGAAGTGCTCTGCAGCGGCGCCATGGACGCCGAAGGCGGCGACCGGGGCGCAGGCTTGCGGGGAAGGGGTCGCGGGCCTCATCGGGAACCTGTCCAGAAGGTGCGTGAGGTCGTCTCGCGTCAACGAAGGGGTCGTGGAGGTCGGGGGCGCGCTGGTGATGGCGGATTTTAGCGTGGTGGCTGGCGGCAATGGCGAGGAAGACGACGATGCCAGGCTCGATTGGGGTTGGCTTGGCACAATGGATTTGGCAGAGTTGAAGAGGGTAACGAGGCAGATGATCCCGACATTTTGGTGTGGCTCTATGCTTCCTCCGGCCACGTGCACGGCGATGGTGGCCGTCGACCGAAGCAGATGATCCCGACATTTTGGTGTGGCTCTATGCTTCCTCCGGCCACGTGCACGGCGATGGTGGCCGTCGACCGAAGCTCGGGCACTCTCGGGGTGGCTGCAGATGTGGGAGAGAAGGCAGAGGAGGGCCCCACTGGTCAACAACGCTTTGACCTCGTCCATGTAAGCAAAACCACCGGTGCAAACCCACCAATGACGATTTTTGAACGGTTTGGGATAGATTAGGGGGTTAATGAACCAAAATAAAGTTCAGGGGGTTATGTGAACCACTCATTTTCTTCAAGGGAGTAAAATGGACTTTTTTCCATGAACTAGTATGAACTCGTCTGAACTAGTATGAATTGCCATGCTTATCTACCTCTATTCCCCATTCCCCTCTCCGCCGTGGATTGAATCTACCGCCGGATCGAACACGAAAAAGTAGTGCATGACGAACAGAAAAGTGCTTACCGCCATTGCCGCGGGCCAGGTGATGATCCGCTCGCCGGTGATGGAGTCCGGTGGTCTTCTTGCTCTCTTCCGATCCGCCGCCGCCGGAGGGAGTGGGGGAGAGTGGGGAGAGGGAGCGGTGAGGGGCGGTGAAGCTAATAACTGCCGGCGCTTCGGGAAGCAACGCAGCTTCTCGAGTGTGACCGCGCGCGTGCAGCCGCCGCCGCCCACGGGCACTGCTCGGGCCTGGCTCCGGATAAACTGTCGATTCGAGCGTTTCCAGGGAGCCAGGCCCAGGAGTGCTTTAAACATCATGCCATACAATCCCAACAATGTATGCAGCCAATCAAACATGCTGTTTTCTTTCCGTACGGACCTGATTGGGCCTCACGCAGGCAACCAAACACGCCCCAATTGAAGTCACGACCACCCGCGACGTTTTGCAGTGACAGTGTCTTTGCCCATGTTTTGTGGGATTGTACTTGCCCGCCAAGCCCAACTACGTATTGGGTGGGCTCCCCACTATTGGCCATGTGTCAGGATCATGTGGATTGAGGTGTGATTTCCACGGGCAGTCCCACGTGTAGCTTGAGAGATGGTCATGCTCTTGCGGTCTTGCCACGCGTAAATTTTATTTTTGAAAAGAATGTATCCTCCATCCTCTGCATTGATTGATGCACATGCCGCATTTTTTCTATTTAAATATGCCAAGTAAAAGTCAAAACATCGACATTGAACAAATTGGCGAACATACCCATTATCTCCAAAATTCCACCGCAAACCCGATGACATGTGACTGAATACGACAAGTACACTACCGCTAGCTAGAGTTTTCAAGAAGAGATCTTCCCACGTTCGTCAATATATATGTCATACATATACAAATATGAAGAAAAAAATTGACACTGATAAACAAAGCTTGACACTTAACTGAACGCAGGTGGCTATAAACTGGTGCGTTTGCAAAGGCGCAATTCCGATTCCCGGCGTGAAGACAGTGAGGCACGTGGAGGACAACTTGGGCGCGCTCGGCTGGAGGCTGAGCCCTGATGAGATCTCAGAGCTGGAAGCCGCGGCGATGGAGTGCCCCAAGAAGATGGTTCAGAACATATTTCAGACCGCATGAGCAAACTGGAAACTGCAGTAACGCCAATATTAAACACGACAGCAACCTGCAGAAAAGAGACATGTTGCTTCCTCTTCTCTGCCTAGTTCAGAGTTCAGTTCAGAACTTAAGAGTTCAGAGACATGCCATTGTGAATTCTGACTAGATATCTAGAGCTTTAGCTGATTGCTGAAACAGTATTCTGGTGTTGGTATGGACAGCAACTAGCCACAGTAAATGCAGAATCGAAGCGTGCGAGCGAAAAGAAAAATCGGGATGGCAGTTGACAAATCATCACTGACAGGGAATTACGCCAATTTATTCCGATAATACATGCATGATGCATCTTACAGTACGCTCTTCAAAGACTAATCAGGCGCGCTGCTTAACACACTGGCATGTCCATCCATCTGATCAGGTCCAGATGGCGCTTAACCGTACTTACTTAGCTAGTAATGGTAGGAGTATATAATACATTACATGCCATGAGGCATCAGGGCTTGGTGGTTCACGCAAAGCCTCTCGGGTCGTCAGACGGGCTTGCCGTACTTGCCGGCGGCGGCGGGGGTGTCCTGCTGCTGCATGAGCGCGAGGGCGCGCTCGAACTGCGCCCAGCGCTGCTCCAAGGTGCCGTTGTAGCCGACGGACATGCGGATGAGGCCGGGGGAGATGCCGGCGCGGGCGCGGTCCTCCGGGTCCATCTCGCTGCTGGTGCTGTTGCCGGAGCAGGACATGAGGGTGTCGTAGAAGCCGAGGCTGACGGCCATGAGGCCGAACTGGGTGGTGTTCTGCAGGTGGTACATGAGGCGGTTGGCGCGCTCCTCGGTGCCCATGTCGAGGCACAGCATGCCGCCGGCGCCGTAGCCCGGGTTGCCCATGGCGCGCAGCCTGGCGTGGTGCGGGTGGTCGGGCAGGCCCGGGTAGGTGACGCGCAGGCCCTGGCGCCGCATCCGGGCCGCGAACTCGGCGGCGCGCCGCGAGTGCTCCTGCATCCGCAGCGGCAGGTGCGGGAGGCGCGCCGCCAGCTCGGACGCCACCTTGGCGTTCATCGTCGGGCCCAGCAGCATCAGCGCGCCGTCCTGCAGGTCCATCATGGAGTTCACCAGGCTCGCCGGCCCGCAGATCGCACCTGCAATCGTCAACACTTGTTAGTCACTACTACTTGCTGCAAGATTTCACATAGGTTGATCAATTAGATGCATGCAAGTTTGCGAGAGATCAGTTGTTTGTTTGGTTCGGTGTATCGCGCTAGGCACCAAAAGCGTAGCCACAAGAAACCGTCGGCGCCGTGGAGCGATGCCATGGCAGGACTACTACGGACCAAAGAAAATGAATGCGTGGGGTGTGCACCGTTCACGGGCTGACAATTATTACTGGCAAGAGGAACAGCTCGCTCGCTCGCGCAATGATCGACCAGATGGCGCGAAAACGCGCAAGGAGCCAAAGGAGGACGACCCCGTAGGGTAGCGTCGTCCATGGACCGTGGAGGGCTAGCAGGCAGCCGAGGCTCCATCATTCGCGTCCGGCCGCGAGACGATCGACGGTGGTGGTGGTGGCATGCGAGGGAGCGTACGCGTGCACGGCCAAAACGGGTTAGGTGGGACACCACACGCACTAGCTAGAGATAAGTAGCTGCTGCTGGCTACAGACGAGTACTCGTAGTACGTATACGTGTGTGGGTGAGCATCGCTGACTCATCGCTTCGTCCTTTTGGGCCTTGTCTGCACACGGGGGTGGCGAGTGGCGACCACCTTGCGTGGGGTGCAACAGTGAGAGGCGTCCGTGTCGAGAGCCTCTTTGCATATATGCATGGTCCCGTAAAGTGATGGCCGGCCACCGGCAGTGAATTACCCGCTACTGAATTCTGCTTCTAGAGTTAGGCATAAGTAATACTAGTACTAGTGTTATATGACGAACTATGTAAACTATGATTAAGATCGGTCATATCATAATGGTTTAGCGCGGGGTACCATTTTCTCCTAATTACTCATCGCTGTTCCATAATCTTTTTACCATTTTCTCCTAATAATTACTACTCACAGCCATCCCATCGTTATTCCAGACCGTTTTTTAAACATGGATATACTTTTCTTTTCTTTTTTTCTAGTAGTTGAACCTATACAGCCCCGGGATGTCCTTTTCCATTCGTCCCGTGTCTCAGGGCATTGCATGTGAGCTAGCACTGCTGCTTTGAGCGTAGCTTTCCCCACCATGCATGGTAGCAAGTACAATATGTCTGGGTGTGTCAAGTGATGCTACTGCCGAAGTTTTTTCCTAACTTGCAGAACGAATGAGACGTCCGGATTACGATTGTTTCACGCCAGTTAAATAAGATGACGGTTGACTAAAAACGTGGGGTAGTTGCAATCCAAAATAAAAAAACTAGGTACGTATGGACTTTGTCGAACTGACTTTTAAGTTGGGGAGATAGGCTTGCATGCGTGGGACTTTTAACCAGCATACGTGGGTCGTTCTACGCAACAGCTGTTGCCGTTCCTTGTCTTTGCATGCGTGCATGGAACATGCATGCAACATAACTTGGGAGTACTTCTTGGATGTGTGCGTCCTTACCGGCGATGATGTCGGCGCCGCCGCTGATGAACTTGGACACGCTGTGGACGACGATGTCGGCGCCGAGCCGCGCGGGCGAGACGACGACGGGGGTGAAGGTGTTGTCCACCACCAGCTTGGCCCCGGCCTCGTGCGCCACCCGCGCCAGCATCGGGATGTCGGCCACGGCCAGCGTCGGGTTCGACATCGTCTCCACGTACACCACCCGCGTCTCCCCCGGCCTTATGGCCGCGCGCACGGCCGCCTCGTCGTCCGCATCCACGAACGTCGCCTGCACGCCGGAGGTGCGCGGCAGGAACCGGGACAGCAGCGCGTGGGTGCCGCCGTACAGGCAGCGCGACGCCACCACGTGCCCGCCGGCGCCCACCAGCTGCATCAGCACGCAGGAGATGGCCGACATGCCGGACGCCGTGCAGTAGGCGGCCTCGGTCCCCTCCAGCGCGGCCATCTGCCGCCCCAGCGCCAGCACCGTCGGGTTGAAGTGGCGGCTGTAGATGTACAGGTCGCCGCGCTCCGGGCCCAGCTCCCCCGTGAAGAGCCGGCGCATGGTGTCCGGCTCCATCACGGTGAACGTGGCCGAGGCCTCGATGGACATGTTCACGCCGCCGTGCTCCCCGAACTCATGCCGCGCCGCGGCCAGTGCCGCCGCCGGGTCCGACTCCCGGCGGCGCGCCTTGGGCGCCTTCTCCTCCGTGCTGCCGTTGTCGTCGCCGAAGCCGTCGTTCTGCGGCGGCGGGCGCTTGAGGAGGGTGAGGGGCTCGGCGGCGGCGAGGACGTGGGCCATTGGGATCGTAGGACGGATGACTGGATGTTTTCTTTTTGCAGAGAAGAGAGCGCGAGCGGGATCGATCAAGAGCTGTGTGGGGAAGCTAGCAGGGGACGGTGCCAATTTATAGCCGATGATCAGGAATTCAGGATCTGGCAGGTAGTCCGGAGTTGGGAGAGCTGCGAGCCGTGAACGTGGACATACGTACGGGCACAGGATTGGAAGGAGCAACGTGCCGGGGCAAAAGAAAAAGAAAAAGATCGTACCGTTCTTTGTAAATTGTAACGTCAATAATAATGCACGGCAAGTGTAATGTTGATGTATATAGACGTATTTTAGAGTATAGATTCGTTCTGTATGTAGTTCACATTAAGATCTCTAAAAAAGGCTTTATATTTAAGAGCAGAGGGAGTAAATTTTATGGGACAGTTCGTAAGCTAATTTGCCCTTTAACCGGCCAGCCAGGGTGAATGTGTACGTACAAACAAAGCAGGTTCAATGCACTTATGTTCGGCGGTGAAAAGAGACGGCGTCCATGTTCAATGAACCGAAACGCAGGCCTCCTATACGAAGGCGACCATTACTAGCAGCAGTCAAAATTGGCCGCCATGCATGCTAATTCTGGTACGTACTCCACAAAGATAGACGATTCGTGCAGATTTCGAATGAATCTGGCCATGAATCTTCCCAAATCTGGCAGGAAAAGTGAGCATCCGAAGGCAAACCGTATCAGGATGCTGCGTCTATCCGCATCTGGGCTCGCCATTTTTTTAGATGGATGCGTTCCATCACGATCACGGAGTCACGAGTGTTTGACTGATCCTAGCTGGCCCATCGACCAGAAGGCAAACTCGTGTTCAACTTCTCCTTCCAAACCAAACGTATTGGCGTGCGTGTAATCGCGTAACTGTGCAAGTTCTTTTCCTTCTTGTTCTGAACGACGAACTCGATCACAGCCACAGGGTTTCTGATAGGAAATTCTAACGAGCGAACTTTGAATTTCAGTACTACAATGCCAGCCAATCCCGTGCGGAAGTTCTACTTGTGTGCAAACACATCACCATCAAACCACGATTGATATGCAAAAGGAAACATTGCTAGTGCACACACAAATAAGAGAGTAGAATCACTAAGTGCGCACAAGCAAAAATCAAACGTGCTCTTAAAGAAAATAAAATTACATTCAAAATCTTGAAGGCTTCGAAGTCTTCTTCCTAACATTCATTCATTTAAAGATGTTTTATGAAAGAAAGAAAGAAAAAAAATTAGCCAAAAGAGCAAAACAACTACTCTTTTTGGGGTATTACAATCTTCGGTTATCAGTTCATGAAGGCTCGAAGGGACCTCAACAATCAGTTCTTGGTCCCATTGTCTCATGGCTAGCATCGCTAATTCATGAGCAACGTGGTAAACATCAACACACTCATCGCCATATCAAAGATGATCGGGTAACGCCGTGACTTAGAGGGGGGTTGTTGAATCAATTCTTTCACAAGCATGAACAATTCACTAGGACAACCGGGCCTCAGTGTACACCATTTTATAATACAATAGCATTGGACAATTAAAAACTTCAATACAATGTTCTCTTCGAAGATCGATTCGATGTAATATTTTTGCGGCGTGTTTGTTGGGATCCGATGAATTGTGGGTTTATGATCATATTATTCATTGATAATAATTCAGTCTTTTTTGAACTATATTATGTGTGATTGTTATAGCTTTATTTTTCTCTCCGATCTATCCATATAGTTTGGCCAATTAGATCAATTTATCTTCAGTGGAAGAGGTGCTTTGTGTTAGGTTCAATTTTGCGGTATCCTCACCCAGTAACAGAAGGGGTAGCGAGGCACGTATTGCATTGTTACTACTAAGGGTAAAACGATGGGGTTCGAACATGTCATTTGGCCTTACTTTGTCTACATTATGTCATCATGCTCCAAGCATTACTCTGTTTGTTATGAACTTATAATACCTTAAAATGCATGCTGGATATCGGTCAAGGGGTGGAGTAATAGTAGTAGATGCAGAATCGTTTCGGTCTACTTGTCACAGACGTAATGCCTATGTACTGATCATGCCATGAATAACATCATAACTATGCGTTTTTCTATCAGTTGCGCAACAATAATCATATCCAGCGTTACTACGCTCATGAGAGATGCCTCTAGTGAAAGTTATGCCCCCCCAGTCCATTCACTTCACATACTAAAATCTTGAATAGCGTTTTGCACATATTATGTTTTATTTTGTTTTATAATTTATCTATCTATCTTTAACAGAATTAATCCTTGCAATTAACGACTCAAGGGGATTGACAACCATCTTCCTCGCATTGGGTGCAAGTATTTTGTTTTGTGTGTGCGCGGCCGTGCAGGTACCGTTTATCCTTGTTTGTGTGACTCTCCTATTGGTTCGATAAATCTTGGTTGTTAACTGAGGGAAATAATTTTTGCTACTATACTACATCACCCTTACTCTTGGGGGAATTCCCAACGCCTATCACAAGTAGCAGAAGAATTTCGGGTGCCGTTGTCGGGGAGACTTCACCCAACAAATACAAGTTCCTTCATACACATATATCATTTACTTGTTCTACTTTTTATGTTCCTTTATTTGCCTATATTAGTTTTCGTTAAAAAATCAAAAATACAAAAAATATTTTTACTTTTGTTGCCTTCATATTGACTCAAAAAAATAAAAGGAAAAATATAATGAATTTATGGAGTCACTTAAAGCTTTTTACTTGGGTCATCTTCGATCCATTTGTGCTCGTGCTGAAACCCCACTCTAGCTCAGTTGAGGGGAAATCATTAGATGGGCATGCTTATTTTGTGCGTCACCGCTTGTCTCAAGGGGGGGGGCACTTATGGGATCAAATATCTAGATTGCAATTATGCGGATATTATGATTTTACTTGTTGTTCTAGAAAGGACTATAAAAACACCTTCCCTACCAATGTGAGTCTAATGATAATAAAACCTTATCTTTTTATGCCAAGGGTATTTATAATTACTATGATATCGAATAAATTGAAGAATTTTTTGCATTTAAGGGTGCCTATGAAATTGCTTCTTTTATTTAAAAGTATGATGCTACTCTCTATAAATCTGAAAAAATCCATACTTCAATATTGCTATGAAAATTATGATTCTAGTGACTATATTAAAGATTTTATTAAGAAAATCTCTGTTGTGCAAGAAGAGACCGATACTTTGTAGGAATCTGTAGATAATTGATATGATCTCGTTGATTTGATTGAAATATCCCTTCTTGATGAATGTGATGCTTGCTATGCTGCAAATATTAATGATGATTATGGAGATGAACTTGCTATAGTTCCTTACACTAAAAATGAAATTATTGCTATTGCACACACGCTTGGTAGTCCTATTATCTTTTGAATTCTCCCAAAAACACTATGAATGATGCTTGAGAGAAGTTTGCAATTATTAAGGATTATATAGATGGGTTGCATTTCACCATTATACATGATGATTTTATAATATGCATGTGCTTGTTACCCCTACTTGCAATTATTATGAGAGACGAACTACGTCTTCATTTTTTATGTTTCTAATACAATAAAATTACGAGAAACTATGTATGATATGTTTGTAGGCATTTTTATGATTTTTTATGCCTAATACTTAAAATGATCATGTTTGGGGTGATGATCATAATGCTATGAACATTAAAAGTGGGATTAGAAGAGTGTCAACATTAGAAAATCCCACTATCTTGGACAACAACCAATCTTATGAAATTTTTGTTAAAAATGGGTTTAAGATGTCAAACTTTAGTTGATGTTAATCCCATTATCTTGGAAGATTGTAAAATTTGTATGCACATGAGTCATAAAGAGAATATTTTATATGATAGCTATATTGTTGATTTTGATTATGATCTTACATGTAATTATTATAAGAGAGGAAAATATGGTTATAAAATTTTTAACGTCACTAAATTACCTCTCTTTGTGTTGAAATCATTAATGCGTCATTCTTCCTATTTGCATGAGCTAGATATCGCTTGTCTTGATAACTTGTTTTACTATGAAATGCCTATGCATATGAAGAGGGTTAGACTTAAATGTGTTTGTTACATGTTTTGTGATGCTATTTTTGTGCTTCAATTCTTGTTTTTCATGTGAGCACCATTAAAATCTCAAAGTCTATCTTAATGTCTATAAAGAAAGAGCTTACTGGGAGGCAACCTGATGTAGGGCACGGGCCAAAGTGCCCTGATTTGTCCTGATGTTCATGAATTGGAGGTGGGTTCGAGGAGGAACACGAAAAACGCGAGGGGAAAACAGGGAGAAATCACAAGAGGAACACTCAAGAACAAGTCCAATCATATATCTAATAGACTCACAAGAGGAACACTCAAGAACAAGTCCAATCACATATCTACTAGACTGACAAACACGATCCACAAGGTACATGAACAATCAAAGGGAATAAGGATATATGGTAGAGTTCATAAAAAAACCCTATGAAGGAGATGATGTCTTGAATCCAAGATGGATCTTCCTTTAGATAGGGGTTTGCACATGGAGGCCTTGGACTCAACGTGAGTAGGGGGTAGATATGAGCAAAGCTCTCTCTAGATATGAGATATCACTTTGCTAACCCTAGGACGGAGGTAGGGGACGAGTATATATAGTCTACGGGAGAGAGAAGGGTACATGGGTCGAAACCCACGGGTCTGCGTGCAGGCAGGTACCAGATGCCCGGAGGGTTACTGGTTGCACGACCTGAGGGGAAGTTCATGCTTCTTAGATGCTTCATGTGACTCTGGCCGATTGATGCCCCTCGCGTCCTTGATGCGTCCTTGTGTTGGATATATGCTCTAGAGGCAATAATGTATGATGATATTTCCTATGTGTTTATGAATAAAGATAGTCCTTGGACGTTATCAATGATGTGTATCAACAAGTACGTGACTTGTTTGTGGGACTATGCATTGCATGATGATTGTCCTAAAAGGTCCCTAGTGGAATGGGTTGTCTGGACGCGCAATCGACTAGACTAGTGATGTCGCTTGAAGCTACGTCGGTATTTCCCCAAAGAGGAAGGGATGATGCAGCACAGCGGCGGCAGGTATTTCCCTCAGATATGAACCAAGGTTATTGAACTAGTAGGAGAACCAAGCAACACAACGTAAACAACCCCTGTACACAAATAACAACCACTCGCAACCCGACGTGTTAAAGGGGTTGTCAATCCCTTTCAGGTAACGGCGCTAGAAACGGTGCGCGGACGGGAGAAAGTTGTAAATATTGATAGATTGAACGCCAAATAAAATAAATTACAGAAAGGTATTTTTGGTTTTCTGGTTTAATAGATGTGAAAATAAAAGAAAATAAAAATAGATCGCAAAGGCAAATGATATGAGAAAGAGACCCGGGGGCTGTAGATTTCACTAGTGGCTTCTCTCAAGAAAAATAGCAAAGCGGTGGGTGAACAAATTACTATTGGGCAATTGATAGAACTTTAAATAACTATGACAATATCCAGGCAATGATCATTATATAGGCATCACGTCCAAGATTAGTAGACCGACTCCTGCCTGCATCTACTACTATTACTCCACACATCGACCGCTATCCAGCATGCATCTAGTGTATTAAGTTCATGGAGAAATGGAGTAATGCAATAAGAACGATGACATGATGTAGACAAGATCTATCTATGTAGAGATAGACCCCATCGTTTTATCCTTAGTAGCAACGATACATACATGTCGGTTCCCCTTCTGTCACTGGGATCAAGCACCGTAAGATCGAACCCACTACAAAGCACCTCTTCCCATTGCAAGATAAATAGATCAAGTTGGCCAAACAAAATCCAAATATCAGAGAAGAAATACGAGGCTATAAGCAATCATGCATATAAGAGATCAAAGAAACTCAAATAACTTTCATGGATATAAAAAGATAGATCTGATCATAGACTTGAAGTTCATCGGATCCCAACAAACACACCGCAAAAAGAGTTACATCATATGGATCTCCAAGAGACCATTGTATTGAGAATCAAGAGAGAGAGAGATGAAGCCATATAGCTACTAACTACGGACTCGAAGGTCTAGAAAGAACTACTCACGCATCATCAGAGAGGCACCAATGGAGGTGGTGAACCCCATCCGAGATGGTGTCTAGATTGGATCTGGTGGTTCTAGACTGCGGCGGCTGGATGAATATTCCGCCGACTCCCCTAGGGTTCTGGAAATATTGGGGTATTTGTAGAGCAAAGAGGCGGTCCGGGGGGGGGGGGGGCACTCGAGGTGGGCACAACCCACCAGGGCATGCTTGGGCCTCTTGGCGCGCCCTGGTGGGTTGTCCCCTCCTCGGGACTCCCCCCAGGTGCAACCAGGGCCCAACATGTTCCTTCTGGTCCATAAAAAATCTCCGTAAAGTTTCGTGGCATTTGGACTCCGTTTGATATTTGATTTTCTACGATGTAAAAAACACGAAAAAACAGGAACTGGCACTTGGCACCATGTCAATAGGTTAGTTCCAAAAAATGATATAAAATGATTATAAAACATCCAAGATTGATAATATAACAACATGGAACAATCAGAAATTATAGATACGTTGGAGATGTATCAGCATCCCCAAGCTTAACTCCTACTCGTCCTCGAGTAGGTAAGTGATAAAAACAGAATTTTTGATGTGGAATGCTGCTTATCATGTCATATCATATTTCTTTCTTTATAGCATGGACAATTGGACTTTTATATTGTTCAAAGCAATATTCTAGTTTTGACATGATAATTTAGATACTCAAGCATATCAACAAGCAACCATGTCTTTGAAAATATCAACGCTAAAATAAGCTATCCCTAGCCCATCATGCTCAAACATTGATCCATTCATGAAACACACTCGAATATTAGCTACACCCAATACTTAAGTACGATCATATTGCCTCCTAGTTGGTGCTTTTATAAGAGAAGATGGAGACTCAAAATAAAAATTGCATAAAGTAAAAGAAGGCCCTTCGCAGAGGGAAGTAGGGATTTGTAGAGGTGTCAGAGCTCAAAGTGAAAAACTTAGAGATAAGAACATTTCAAGAGGTGTGTCCATCCAACCAACGAAAACGACTTAGAGTTCCCAATACTTTCCATGCATAGATATATCATAGGCGGTTCCCAAACAGAAAATAAAGTTTATTCCTTCTTCCACCATAACTTTCACTTTCCATGGCTAACCGTATCCACGGGTGCCCTCCATATACCAACAAATTTATTATTTGACAACATAAAGTAAATTCATTTTTTGCATTTCGGGACTGGGCATCCCTAATACCTTTGCCTTACTCTCGTGCAATGACAAGTGAATAAACACTCATCTTGAGAATAACACATCTAGCATGGAAAATATTAGCCACCTCTCACCACTTCGCGAGTGAAACGAACACACAAAAGAGAAGTTTATTTTTAAAATTAGAGATGGCACATGCAAATTTTCTTATAACAGCAAAAGAATATCGCATATAGGTAGATATAGTGGACTCATGTGGCAAAACTGGGTTAAAGGTTTTTGGATGCACAAGTAGTGATCATACTTAGTGCAAAATGAAGGCTAGCAGAAGATTGGGAAGCGACCAACTAAGAAACAGGTAATCTCATAAGCAAGCATTAAGCATAAATAACACCAAATAATGCACCACAAGTAGGATATAATTTCATTGCATGACTATTGACTTTCGTACTTGCATAGGGAATCACAAACCTTAATACCAATATTCTTACTAAAGCATAATTACTCATCAAGATGACTCACATATCACATCATCATATCTCAAAACTATTACTAAGAATCAAGTTTATTTTGTCCAATGATCTTCATGTCATTTTTTCTTTATCCTTCTTGGATACCTATCACTTTGGGACTAATTTTCATGTATTATTTTTCATAAGCTCAAACAAATATAAGTGAAGATCATGAGCATAACAATTTTTTCTTTCTCTCAAAATAATTTAAGTGAAGCAAGAGAATTTCTTGAAAATTTTACTAACTGTCAAATAAATCTACGTGAAGCAAGAGAGCATTCCTTCAAAAATACTAGAGCACACCGTGCTCAAAAAGATATAAGTGAAGCACTAGAGCAAGTCCATTGCTCATAAAAATTTAAGTGAAGCATAGAGAGCAATTCTAACAAGTCATGACATAATTTTGGCTCCCTCAAATAGGTGTGTCCAGCAAGGATTGATGACTTAAAGCACAAAAAAAAACAAGCAAAGACTCATATCATACAAGACGCTCCAAGAAAAACACATATCATGTGACGAATAAAAATATAGTTTCAAGTAAAATAATGATGATCGTTGGAAGAAAGCGGGGATGCCACTCGGGGGCATCCCCAAGCTTAGTTGGTTGCTCATTTTTTGATAATAGCTTGGGATGCTGGGGCATCCCCAAGCTTAGGCTCTTCCATCCTTCCTTCATCCATCGTAAGATAACCCAAAACTTGAAAACTTCAATCACACAAAACTCAACAAAATCATCATGAGATCCGTTAGTATAAGAATAATAAATCACTACTATAAGTGTTGTATCAAACCAATTCATATTTTGTTTTTGTATTATATATATTGTATTCCAACTTTTCTATGGCAAAAACTCACCAAAGAAAACCATAGAGCCATTAAAATAAGCACACAACACAAAGAAAACATAATCTGTAGCAATATGACTATTTCAAATACTTCTATAACTCCAAAAATTCTGAAAAATTAGGATGGCCTGAGAAATTTGTATATTGATCTACTGCAGGTTGAATGGGTATTTTATCGCTCTCTGGTAAAAAACGAAAATTAATTCCGTGAGCATAGAAGTTTCTGTTTTTCAGCAAGATCAAACAACTATCACCCAAGAAGATCCTAAAGGCTTTACTTGGCACAAACACTAATTAAAACATAAAAAAACACAATCATAATAGTAGCATAACTGTGTTAACACACAAAAACAGGAAGCAAAAAGCAAAAACAAAATTTATTCATTGGGTTGCCTCCCAACAAGCGCTATAGTTTTATGCCCTTAGCTAGGCATAAAGCAAGGATCTAAGTTTTGTCATCTTTGGTTCGAGATCCATAAGATGCCCTCATGATTGATTTATAAAGTGGCTTAATTCTAGTTCTAGGAAAGTGTTCCATACCCTTCCTCAAAGGAAATTGGAACTTAATATTTCCTTCTTTCAAATCAATCACGACACCGATAGTGCGTAAAAACGGTATACCAAGAATAATTGGACAAGACGGATTGCAATCAGTATCAAGAACAATAACATCTATGGGCACATAATTCCTATTTGCAAGAATAAGAACATCATTAATTCTTCTCATAGGCTTTTTAATAGTAGAATCTGCCAAGTGCAAATTCAAAGAACATTCTTCAAGATTAGAAGACCAAGCACATCACATAAAGATTTAGGAATTGTAGAAACACTAACACCCAAGTCACACAAATCAAAACACTCATAATTTTTAATCTTGACTTTGATAGTAGGTTCCCATTCATCATGCACTTTTCTAGGAACTGAAACTTCTAATTCCAATTTTTCTTCAAAAGCTTTCGTCATAGCATCAACAATATGTTTAGTAAAAGCTTTATTTTGTTCATAAGCATGGGGTGAATTTATCATGGATTGCAACAAACAAATACAATCAATCAAAGAGCAAGTATCATAATTAAAGTATTTGTAATCCAAAAGAGTGGGCACATCACTAGCTAAAGTTTTGACCTCTCCAAACCCACTTTCATCAATTTTTTCAACAAGATCTTCACCCTCCGAAATATTGGGACGCCTTCTACCTAAAGTTGACTCTTCTCCAGTCCCTTTTTCATCAATATTAACTTTACTAAACAAGTAATCAATAGAAGAAACACCAATCATTTTAAGATCTTCGTCACTTTTGCGAAATAAATCACTAGAAAAAGCTTTTTCTAAAAATTCTTGTTTAGCTCTAAGCATAGCGGTTCTTTTCTTAATTTCATCCATAGAAACATAAAGAGCTTTATTGATTCATATACTTTAGGCACAAAAATTTTCATCTTGAGATTTTCCACATCATGAGCAATTATATCAACACTTCTAGACAAATCATCAATCTTACTCAACTTTTCTTCTATGGAAGTGTTGAAAACTTTTTGTGTATTGATAAATTCTTTAATATTATTCTCAAGATCAGAGGTGTTCCTATTATTATTATAAGATTGATTTCCATAGGAATTACCATAATTAGAGGAATTACTAGGAAATGGCCTAGGATTAAAATTACCTCTATAAGCATTGTTGTTGAAATTATTTTGAGAGATAAAATTCACATCTATGACATCACTATTTTTATCAATCAAAGTAGACAAAGGCATATCATTAAGAACAATAGGAGCACTTCTATTAGCAACCAATTTCATAAGAGCATCAACTTTTTCACTCAAAGAAGAAATTTCTTCAACCGAATTAACTTTTTTACTAGTAGGAGCTCTTTCGGTATGCCATTGAGAATAATTTGCCATAATATTATCAAGAAATTTGGTGGCTTCACCCAAAGTAATTTCCATAAAAGTACTACCCGTGGCGAAATCTAAAAGATTACGAGCAACAAAATTCAACCCCGCATAAAAATTTTGTATGATCATCCAAAGATTTAACCCATGAGTTGGGCAATTCCTTAGCATCATTTTCATCCTTTCCCAAGATTGAGCAACATGCTCATGTTCAAGTTGCTAGAAATTCATGATCCGGGTTCTAAGGGAAATAATTTTTGTGGGAGGAAAATACTTAGTGATAAAAGCATCTTTGCACTTATTCCAAGAATCCATACTATTGCGAGGCAAAGAAGAGAACCAATTTTTTGCAGAATCATGCAAGGAAAACGGAAATAATTTCATCTTGACCACATCATTGTCCACATCTTTTTTCTTTTGCATATCGCATAATTCCACGAAGGTATTAAGATGGGACGCGACATCCTCGTTAGGAGTACCGGAAAATTGGTCTTCCATAACAAGATTCGGCAAAGCAGTATTAATATCACAAGTCTCCGCACTAGTGGCGGGAGGAGCAAGTGGAGTGCTGATAAAATCATAGTTCTTGGTATTTGAGAAATCACATAACTTGGTGTTCTCTTGAGTCATGATTACTACACAACAAGATTGCACTCAAAAACAGATCCAGCAAGAAAACGAAGAATGAAAAAAAGAGGCGAATAAAACAGCAATTTTTTGTGAAGTGGGGGAGAGGAAAACGAGAGGCAAATTGCAAATAATGTAAATTGTAAGGAGATGAGATTTGTGATAAGAAACCTGGTATATGTTGAAGATGCTCCCCAGCAACGGCGCCAGAAATTCCTTTTGATGTCGCTTGAAGCTACGTCAGTATTTCCACAAAGAGGAATGGATGATGCAGCACAGCGGCGGTAGGTATTTCCCTGAGATATGAAACCAAGGTTATCGAACCAGTAGGAGAACCAAGCAACACAACGTAAACAACCCCTGCACACAAATAACAACCACTCGCAACCCGACGTGTTAAAGGGGTTGTCAATCCCTTTCGGGTAATGGCGCCAGAAACGGTGTGCGAACGGGAGAAAGTTGTAAATATTGATAGATCGAACGCCAAATAAAATAAATTGCAACAAGGTATTTTTTTGGTTTTTGGTTTAATAGATGTGAAAATAAAATCAAATAAAAATAGATCACAAAGGCAAATGATATGAGAAAGAGACCTGGGGGCCATAGATTTCACTAGTGGCTTCTCTCGAGAAAAATAGCAAAGCGGTGGGTGAACAAATTACTGTGGGAAATTGATAGAACTTCAAATAATTACGACAATATCCAGGCAATGATCATTATATAGGCACCACGTTCAAGATTAGTAGACCGACTCCTGCCTGCATCTACTACTATTACTCCACACATTGACCGCTATCTAGCATGCATCTAGTGTATTAAGTTCATGGAGAAACGGAGTAATGCAATAAGAACGATGACATGACGTAGACAAGATCTATCTATGTAGAGATAAACCCCATCGTTTTATCCTTAGTAGCAACGATACATATGTGTCGGTTCCCCTTCTGTCACTGGGATCAAGCACCGTAAGATCGAACCCACTACAAAGCACCTCTTCCCGTTGCAAGATAAACAGATCAAGTTGGCCAAAGAAAACCCAAATACCGGAGAAGAAATACGAGGCTATAAGCAATCATGCATAAAAGAGATCAAAGAAACTCAAATATTTTCATGGATATAAAAAGATAGATCGGATCATAAACTCAAAGTTCATCCGATCCCAACAAACACACTACAGAAAGAGTTACATCATATGGATCTCCAAGAGACCATTGTATTGAGAAACAAATGAGAGAGAGGAAGCCATCTAGCTACTAACTACGGACCTGAAGGTCTACAAAGAACTACTCACGCATCATCGGAGAGGCACCAATGGAGGTGGTGAACCCCATCCGTGATGGTGTCTAGATTGGATCTGGTGGTTTGGGACTCTTCGGCGGCTAGAATCCATTTTCATCGACTCCCCTAGGGTTTCTGGAATATTGGGGTATTTATAGAGCAAAGAGGCGGTCCGGGGGGGTACCCGAGGTGGGCACAACCCACCAGGGCGTGCCTGGGCCTCCTGGTGCACCCTGGTGGGTTGTGCTCTCCTCGGAGCACCCCCTAGGCGCAGCCTTGGCCCATTAGGTGTCTTCTGGTCCATAAAAAATCTCCGTAAAGTTTCGTTGCATTTGGACTCCGTTTGGTATTGATTTTCTGCGATGTAAAAAAGATGGAAAAACAGGAATTGGCACTTGGCACTATGTCAATAGGTTAGTACCAAAAAACGTTATAAAATGACTATAAAATGATTATAAAACATCCAAGATTGATAATATAACAGCATGGAACAATCGAAAATTATAGATACGTTGGAGACGTATCAACTAGCATATGACACGGTCGATGGCTTGGTCTCACTAGCCAGGGAGCATTGGATGCTAACCGGATAATATGGACTCGGAAGGATCTGGTCGGATCCAAGTCGAGATAAGGTTTGAGTCGGATGGACCCAACTATGAGATGCAGTGATGTGTCATCTGTGAGTTTCTAGTACAACATGCGTTCTATGTCCTATGACCGGAGCTGGCGCATGTACTCGGGATGGTGACAGACTTGCTTTGGGCCAACTAAACGCTACTCCATGACTAGGTAGGTACGAAGGTAGGTTTCAGGCTTGTCCAGACCCATGTTGAGAGACATGGTTGAACAAGATGGGATTTTCCCATCCAATCAGGAGAGAGATATATACTCTGGGGCCCTCGTGCAATTCGACCAAGATAAGCATGGCCATGCGACAAGGATTATGAGATAATATGGTTTGTGGTCGGCATCACTGGAACGAGAAAGAGGTCGGGCTCGCACAAGGATGACAGACTTGCCTTGAGCCCGACAACATATATCGTGTGGCAAAGGGAACAGAAGTGTGACATGTTGTACATGTTCGCCAACCGGCTTCATTGTCTACTTGGTGGTCGGCACGCCTACCTAGAGGCCCCTATCAACCGAGCAAGTCGGAGGTGATCCGACCTGCGACCAAGCCGACTTGAACCTAAGGGGTCGCGCGCTTAAGGGAAGGAACTTGTGAGGCCCGATCCGACTCCACGAGTTAGACGTGATCCTACTCGGACTCGGATCCCGACCGAACAGATTTTGGGCTTTAGGGTCCGCGCGAGGCCAAAGTGTTGAGCCCGCGACGGATGTTTATATATAGTGGAAGTGCGGCATACTCATTCGGTTTATCGCGTCGGTGCCGTCACTAGGGCTTTGCATGTGTTGCAAGTAGCCACCTCCACTCGCCACCGATTGTGTGATCGGATCTAGCAGTCCGCCACATGGTGTTCCTCCTGCACGCGTGAATACCGTTAGAGGTGGTGCACTTGCGCTACTCTGGCGAACCAGTACATGGGATCCGATGAATGATTGTTCGAGGGAGATTGGACAAGGAGGAGACGACTACAGAGACGCACTGCCCTAACTCTACTCCCGCTGCATGCACTGCGTGTCTAGTGGTAACGAGCCGTGATCCATTCCCGTTGCATGTTCCTGGTTGTTCTGCGCGTAGGAAATTTTAATTTGCAGTCGACACACCCTACCATAGAACCCAACATCTTGGTCTCCTGTACCTCGGTTGCAAAGGCCGCCATCTGCTCCTCAGTTCTAAGGGAGCATTGTCAGTGTCAAAACCAGCAGATCTTGGGTAGGGGGGGGCCAAGCTGTGAGTCTAAGGATCAATGGTAACAAGGGACAATGGGGACACGATGTTTACCCAGGCTCGGGCCCTCTTAAAGGAGGTAAAACCCTATGTCCTGCTTGATTGTATTTGATGAGTATAGATGCTACAAGAGTTGATCTACCTCGAGATCGTTATGGCTAAACCCTAGCCATCTAGTCTATGATTATTCTGCTTGCCTCCACGGACTAAACCCTCCGGTTTATATATATACACACCAGAGGGGCCTAGGGTTGTACATAGTCGGTTTGTAGAGGAAGGAAATAGTACATCCGGACACCAAACTTGTCGTCCACGCATATAGGAGTCCTACCCGGACACGGGGGATAGTCTTCTGCTTTATCTTCACGGCCCATCAGCCTGGCCCATATCAAATACACCGGACACCCGAGGACCCCCTAATCCAGGACTCCCTCAGTAGCCCCCGAACTTGCCTTCAATGACGATGTAGTATCCAGCTTATGTCTTCGGCTTTGCAAGGCGGGTTCTTCATCATACTCCGGATTGACGACATTACGGTTTTTACGTCCATGTTCTGCCTTTACGATTCCTTCCTGTCGTCGCCTCGATTTCCACGCGCCGAGCGAATGTGAACGGTCCATAATTTTTTACAAATATACCCCTTATCATGCAAGGGCGGCATCTATATAAGAGGTTAGATCTCCCAATGACATCCCATACCGCGCAAAGAACATCAGAGCAAACCATGAAAAAACTACAAAACATGGCGAGCGCTCCTGGCTCTTCCTCGCGCACTCATGGCCCTCAAGCGGGTGATTGGCGAAGCTGCTCTGTGTCTCACCTCCAGCTGAATCGACTTCAGACGCAGGGATATCTCCCTCATGCAGATCTAGTCTTCGTGCGGGCGGGATTGGCCTCGATTGGCAACGATGTGCTAGCAGAGAATTTCCCCAACCCCAACAAGGAGGAGAGGGTGTGCTTCGTCTCATTTCTTCTGAGGGGCTTAGGATTCCCGATCCACCCCTTCCTCAGAGGTCTACTGGAATTCTACGGGATCCAGCTGCACAACCTCACACCAGGTTCTATCCTGCACATTTCGGGTTTTGTCGCTCTTTGTGAACTGTTCTTAGGCTGCGAGGCTCATTTCAAACTATGGAGAAAGTTCTTCTGCCTCATCCCTCGCCATCAAGGGGGTTCTATATTTGAAGTGGGCGGCGCCAAAGTATGGCGCATAGCCGGATCAGGTTACCTCGTCAGAACTCCCAAGAAGGCATCCAAAGAATGGACTTTAGAATGGTTTTATATTGAGGACGTTCCCCTTCCGGACCCAGTTTGACATGGACTTCCCTAATTCTTTAGTTCTCATTTTAAGAAACGCCTCAATTGGCGCTCCCGGAGCCCCAAAGAAGAAGACGGTGCGGAAGTAAGGAGGTTGGTCAGCAAGGTCAGGTTAGTTGCCCATCCCGAACTCTCGATAATCGAGATCATGGCCATCGCGATAAAGCGATGCGTCCAGCCCCTTCAGTCCAGAGTGAACCCTTTATGGTGTTACAATGGGGAGCATGACACATCTCGTTATAAGCGCTAGGGTTTGGATACCCCAGCCGCTCTGGCCGCCATTTTGGCAGATCTTTATAAGGGGGAGAAAGAAGAGTTCACCCGTTTAAATTGTTGGGAAGGTTTTTCCATGTATAACCCCATTGAATGGGTAAGTTTTTGATTAACAACATTGTCCTACCTCATTATCGAGGTGCACTAATCAAATTGTTCTGGCCATCTTAAAATAGACATGGAGGAAGGTAGTCAAAAATGTCCATTGCCCCTCCCCATAGCTAGAGGACCATGCTCGCAATGAAGAACCCGGCTTCTGCGAGGATCTAGATATATTTATAGAGTTTGATGATGGAGTCTTTTACCAAGCGAGCCTTGACGGCTCGGAAGTGGCTATTACGATAGACTACCCCGGCATGTTCCCTTTCTCCAAGGTAAGTACTCGGAAATCATCCTCAAAAAGGGAGCCCCCCACTTGTGTCTCACCCATCACACTAAATCGTGATTCATAGGATCGGCGCTCAGTGCACCGCACTCCATCTAGGGCGGCCTCTAGGAAGGTAGCATCTACGCAGGGTGAGCCTTCAAAACGAAAGGAAACTGGGAGCCCCGCCAAGCCCCCTCCTTCATCAAAGAGGTATAACTTTTAATATGTGCCTAGGCATAAGACCAGTTTGTCATATTTCTCCTTCCATCTTAACTCAGGAGGAGCACACGGCGAACTGTGTCGAAAATCCCAGTTAGCCGATCATCAGCTAATCTGACACCGGGATCATCAACCAGGACGAGAGCCAATACGGATGCAACGCCAACTCCTCCACCTCATGAGGATTCGGACGACGTATCCGTCACAAATTCTAAAGTGGAGAGCATGATGAATCATCGACAACTGAAAGAGACCATGCGTGCTCTGGTTTTTACTGAGCATGAATTTACTACCCTTAGCATCGTGGATGCATATATCTGAGCCGCCCGGGACGGACTTGCTGGAGTTGCGCACCTGTTTTCAAAAGATATGCAGGTAATGGTTTGTGTAAACTTAATAGCTATATGCCAGTAGCCCTCGAGACTTTAAGTGGTTTAGGCCAACCGATTTAAGGACCGTTATTACCGCAGGTTCTCAAAGAGAAGAACAACACACTGTCCCAGGAGCTTGAAACGAGTCGGACAAAGCTAAATGCCGCCATGATACGTCTCCAACTTATCTATAATTTTTGATTGTTCCATGCTATTATATTATCTGTTTTGGATGTTAATGGGCTTTATTTTACACTTTTATATTATTTTTGGGACTAACCTATTAACCCAAGGCCTAGTGCAAATTGCTGTTTTTTTGCCTATTTCAGTGTTTCGCAGAAAAGGAATATCAAACGGAGTCCAAACTGAATGAAACCTTCGGGAGCGTGATTTTTGTAACAAACGTGATCCAGAGGACTTGGAGTGGACGTCAAGCAACCAACGAGGTGGCCACGAGGCAGGGGGCGCGCCTACCCCCCTAGGCGCGCCCTCCCCCCTCGTGGCTCAGCCGACCTACTTCTTCCTCCTATATATGTTCACATACCCCCAAAACATCCAGGAGCACCATGAAACCCTATTTCCACCGCCACAACCTTCTGTACCCAAGAGATCCCATCTTGGGGCCTTTTTCGGAGCTCCACCGGAGGGGGCATTGATCATGGAGGGCCTCTACATCAACTCCATGACCCCTCCGATGAGGTGTTAGTAGTTTACCTCAGACCTTTGGGTCCATAGTTATTAGCTATATGGCTTCTTCTCTCTCTTTGGATCTCAATACAAAGTTCTCCTCGATTTTCTTGGAGATCTATTCGATGTAATCTTCTTTTGCGGTGTGTTTGTCGAGATCCGATGAATTGTGGGTTTATGATCAAGGTTATCTATGAACAATATTTGAATCTTCTCTGAATTATTTTATTTATGATTGGTTATCTTTGCAAGTCTCTTCGAATTATCAGTTTGGTTCGGCCTACTAGATTGATCTTTCTTGCAATGGGAGAAGTGCTTAGCTTTGGGTTCAATCTTGCGGTGCTCGATCCCAGTGACAGAAAGGGAAACGACACGTATTGCATTGTTGCCATCGAGGATAAAAAGATGGGGTTTATATCATATTGCATGAGTTTATCCCTCTACACCATGTCATCTTGCTTAAAGCGTTACTTTGTTCTTATGAACTTAATACTCTAGATGCATGCTGGATAGCGGTTGATGTGTGGAGTAATAGTAGTAGATGCAGGCAGGAGTCAGTCTACTTGTCACGGACGTGATGCCTATATACATGATCATACCTAGATATTCTCATAACTATGCTCAATTCTATCAATTGCTCGACAGTAATTTGTTCACCCACCGTAATACTTATGCTATCTTGAGAGAAGCCACTAGTGAAACCTATGGCCCCCGGGTCTATTTTCCATCATACAAGTTTCCAATCTATTTTATTTTGCAATCTTTACTTTCAATCTATATCATAAAAATACCATAAATATTTATCTTATTATTATTATCTCTATCAGATCTTAGTCTTGCAAGTGGCCGTGGAGGGATTGACAACCCCTTTATCACGTTGGTTGCGAGGTTCTTATTTGTTTGTGTAGGTACAAGGTGACTCGCGCGTGGTCTCCTACTGGATTGATACCTTGGTTCTCAAAAACTAAGGGAAATACTTACGCTACTTTGCTGCATCACCCTTTCCTCTTCAAGGGAAAACCAACGCATGCTCAAGAGGTAGCCAGAAGGATTGCTGGCGCCGCTGCCGGGGAGTCTACGCACAAGTCAAGACATACCAAGTACCCATCACAAACTCTTATCCCTCGCATTACATTATTTTCCATTTGCCTCTCATTTTCCTCACCCCCACTTCACCCTTGCCGTTTTATTCGCCCTCTTCTCCGTTCGCCTTCTCCCTGTATGTATCATTCTTTGTGTTTGCATGTGCCTTCTATTTGCTTGCATCTTTGCTTGCTAAAAATCTATTGATATAGATCCACTTAAAGTGTTCTACTTGGATCATCTTCGATCCTTATGCGCTCATGCTGAAACCCCAACTAGCCTAGTTGATGGGAAATCTTTAGATGAGCATGCTCATCTTGTGCGTCACCGTTTGTCTGAAAAAGGGAGACTCTTATGGGATCAAATAAACAGATTGCTATGTTATGCTTGGAATCTTTGTGAAATTTGTGATCTTACTTGTTGCTCTAAAAACCCTAAAAAACACCTCCCCTACCTATGTGAGTTTAATGATAATGAAATCTTATCTTCTTATGCAAAGCGTGTTTATAGTTACTATGATATCAAACAAATTGAAGAATTTGTTGCTTTTAAGGGTGCTTATGAAGTTTCTTCTTTGATTGAAAAGTATGATATTACTCTCTACGAATCTGAAAATTTTGACATACTTAAATATTGCCATGAAAACTATGCTCATAATGTCTATGTCAAAGAATTTATTGAAAAAATGACCATTGCTTCGAAAGAAAATAATGATATGCATGAATCTATAGATAATGATGATTCCAATGATTTGATTGAAATATCCCTTGATGAACATGATGCTTGCTATTCTTGTGGCCATGATGCCAATATTTGTGAAGATGAATTTGCTATAATTCCTTATGTTAAACATGAGATCGTTGCTATTGCACCCGTACTTGATAGTTCCTTCGATGAAAAGCATGATTGCAATGATGTTATTATAAATTCTATAAACGTCAATTGTGCTAATAACATGCAAAACCCTAAGCTTGGGGATGCTAGTTTTGCTATAACTACTATTTGTTGCAATGATCATGATTGGGGTGATTCTTCTTTTGATCTTGAAAATTTATTTAAGCCCCATGATGAATATGAGATTAATTATAATGTTGCAATAATATTGAAAGTGGGTTTGTAATAGTGTCAACTTTAGATCCCACATATTTGGAGAATGTTCAATCTTATGAAGTTTTTGATAAAATTGGGTTTGGAGAGGTCATGACTTTAGTTAATGTTAATCCCACTATTTCGGAAGAGTGTCAACTTTGCATGCATGTGGATCATGTTGAGAATATTTTATGTGATAGCTATATTGTTGAATTTGCTTATGATCCTACATTTAATTATTATGAGAGAGGAAAATATGGTTTTAGAAATTTTCATGTTACTAAATTTCCTCTCGTTATGTTGAGATTGCTTTTGTTTCTTTCTTCTTTCTTGCATATGCTAGATCTTGCTTGTCTTGCTAATTTGTTTTCCTATAGAATGCCTATGCATAGGAAGTATTTTAGACTTATATGTGATTTTCTTATACTACATGATGCTCTCTTCGTGTTTCAATTGCTATCTTTCATGTGAGCATCATTAAATTTTTCGATGCCTAGCTAGGGGCGTTAAACGATAGCGCTTGTTGGGAGGCAACCCAATTTTATTTTTATTCCTTACTTTTTGTTACTGTTTAGTAATAAATAATTTATCTAGCCTCTGTTTTGGTTGTGTTTTGTGTTTAATTAGTGTTTGTGCTAAGTAGAACCGTTGAGAGGACTTGGGGAAAGTCTTTTTGATCTTGCTGTAAAAAATAGAAACTTTAGCGCTCACGAGAATTGCTGCCATTTTTTACTGGAGAGTGTTATTTAGTTAATTCTTTTTGCATATGATTAATAGATAAATTCCTTGCGTCCAGAAATTAATTTTTGAATTTTTGGGGTTCCAGATCTTGCGTTAGCTACATATTACTACAGACTGTTTTGTTTTTGATAGATTCTGTTTTTTGTGTGTTGTTTGCTTATTTTAATGAATCTATGGCTAGTAATAGAGTTTATGTGAAGGAAATATGCCCTAGAGGCAATAATAAAGTTATTATTTATTTCTTGATATCATGATAAATGTTTATTATTCATGCTAGAATTGTATTAACCGGAAACATAATACATGTGTGAATACATAGACAAACAGAGTGTCACTAGTATGCCTCTACTTGACTAGCTCGTTAATCAAAGATGGTTATGTTTCCTAACCATGGACAAAGAGTTGTTATTTGATTAACGGGATCACATCATTAGTTGAATGATTTGATTGACATGACCCATTCCATTAGCTTAGCACCCGATCGTTTAGTATGTTGCTATTGCTTTCTTCATGACTTATACATGTTCCTATGACTATGAGATTATGCAACTCCCGTTTACCGGAGGAACACTTTGTGTGCTACCAAACGTCACAACATAACTGGGTGATCATAAAGGTGCTCTACAGGTGTCTCCAAAGGTACTTGTTGGGTTGGCGTATTTCGAGATTAGGATTTGTCACTCCGAATGTCGGAGAGGTATCTCAGGGCCCTCTCGGTAATGCACATCACATAAGCCTTGCAAGCATTACAACTAATGTGTTAGTTGTGAGATGATGTATTACGGAACGAGTAAAGAGACTTGCCGGTAACAAGATTGAACTAGGTATTGGATACCGACGATCGAATCTCAGGCAAGTAACATACCGATGACAAAGGGAACAACGTATGTTGTTATGCGGTCTGACCGATAAAGATCTTCGTAGAATATGTAGGAGCCAATATGGGCATCTAGGTCCCGCTATTGGTTATTGACCGGAGACGTGTCTCGGTCATGTCTACATTGTTCTCGAACCGTAGGGTCCGCACGCTTAAGGTTTCGATGACAGTTATATTATGAGTTTATGAGTTTTGATGTACCGAAGGAGTTTGGAGTCCCGGATGAGATCGGGGACATGACGAGGAGTCTCGAAATGGTCGAGACGTAAAGATCGATATATTGGACGACTATATTCGGACATCGGAAAGGTTCCAAGTGATTCGGGTATTTTTCGGAGTACCGGAGAGTTACGGGAATTCGCCGGGAGAAGTATTGGGCCTTATTGGGCCATACGGGAAAGAGAGAGGGGCTGCCTAGGGCAGGCCGCGCACCTCCCCAAGGCCTAGTCCGAATTGGACTAGGGGGAGGGGCTGCGTCCCTTCCTTGTTTCCTACTCCTACTACATGGAAGGACTCCTAGTTGGACTAGGAAAGGGAGAATCCTACTCCCGGTGGGAGTAGGACTCCCTAGGGCGCGCCATAGAGAGGGTCGGCCCTCCCCTCCTCTATTCCTTTATATACGGGGGCAGGGGGCACCCCATAGACACACAAGTTGATCTTCGTGATCGTTCCTTAGCAGTGTGCGGTGCCCCCCTCCACGATATTACACCTCGATCATATTGTAGCGGTGCTTAGGCGAAGCCCTGCGATGGTTAAACATCAAGATCGTCACCACGCCGTCGTGCTGACGAAACTCCTCCCCGAAGCTTTGCTGGATCGGAGCCCGGGGTGCGTCATCGAGCTGTACGTGTGTCAAGAACTCGGAGGTGCCGGAGTAATGGTGCTTGGATCGGTTGGACCGGGAAGACGTACGACTACTTCCTCTATGTTGCGTCAACGCTTCCGCTTCGGTCTACGAGGGTACGTAGACAATAGTCTCCCCTCTCGTTGCTATGCATCACCATGATCTTGCGTGTGCGTAGGAAAATTTTGAAATTACTACGTTCCCCAACAGTGGCATCCGAGCCTAGGTTTTATGTGTTGATGTTATATGCACGAGTAGAACACATGTGAGTTGTGGGCGATATAAGTCATACTTCTTACCAGCATGTCATACTTTGGTTCGGCGGTATTGTTGGATGAAGCAGCCCGGACCGACATTACGCGTACGCTTACACGAGACCGGTTCTCCCGACGTGCTTTGCACATAGGTGGCTTGCGGGTGACAGTTTCTCCAACTTTAGTTGAACCGAGTGTGGCTACGCCCGGTCCTTGCGAAGGTTAAAACAACACCAACTTGACAAACTATCGTTGTGGTTTTGATGCGTAGGTAAGATTGGTTCTTGCTTAAGCCCGTAGCAGCCACGTAAAACTTGCAACAACAAAGTAGAGGACGTCTAACTTGTTTTTGCAGGGCATGTTGTGATGTGATATGGTCAAGACGTGATGAGATATAAGTTGTTGTATGAGATGATCATGTTTTGTTGAAATTATCAACAACTGGCAAAATCCTTATGGTTGTCTCTCTATTGCATGAGATGCAAGCGTCCAATAATTGCTTTACTTTATCGCTATGCGATAGCAATAGTTGCAAGAGCAATTGTTGGCGAGACGACCACGTGACGACACATTGATATAGATCAAGATGATGGAGATCATGGTGTCATGCCGGTGACGATATAGATCATGACAGTACTTTGGAGATGGAGATCAAAGAAACAAGATGATGATGGCCATATCATGTCACATATTTTGATTGCATGTGATGTTTATCTTTTATGCATCTTATCTTGCTTTGGTTGACGGTAGCATTTTAAGATGATCTCTCACTAATTATCAAGAAGTGTTCTCCCTGAGTATGCACCGTTGTGAAAGTTCTTCGTGCTGAGACACCACGTGATGATCGGGTGTGATAGGCTCTACGTTCAAATACAACGGGTGCAAAACAGTTGCACACGCGGAATACTCAGGTTATACTTGACGAGCCAAGCATATACAGATATGGCCTCAGAACACGGAGACCGAAAGGTCGAGTGTGAATCATATAGTAGATATGATCAACATAGTGATGTTCACCAATGAAACTACTCCATCTCACGTGATGATCGGACATGGTTTAGTTGATTTGGATCACGTGATCACTTAGAGGATTAGAGGGATGTCTATCTAAGTGGGAGTTCTTAAGTAATATGATTAAATTGAACTTAAAATTATCATGAACTTAGTCCTGGTAGTATTTTGCAAATTATGTTGTAGATCAATAGCTCGCGTTGTTGCTTCCCTGTGTTTATTTTGATATGTTCCTAGAGAAAATTGTGTTGAAAGATGTTAGTAGCAATGATGCGGATTGGATCCGTGATCTGAGGTTTATCCTCATTGCTGCACAGAAGAATTATGTCCTTGATGCACCGCTAGGTGACAGACCTATTGCAGGAGCAGATGCAGACGTTATGAATGTTTGGCTAGCTCAATATGATGACTACTTGATAGTTTAGTGCACCATGCTTAACGGCTTAGAATCGGGACTTCAAAGACATTTTGAACATCATGGACCATATGAGATGTTCCAGGAGTTGAAGTTAATATTTCAAGCAAATACCCGAGTTGAGAGATATGAAGTCTCCAACAAGTTCTATAGCTAAAAGATGGAGGAGAATCGCTCAAGCTGTGAGCATGTGCTCAGATTGTCTGGGTACTACAATCGCTTGAATCAAGTGGGAGTTAATCTTCCAGATAAAATAGTGATTGACAGAATTCTCTAGTCACCATCACCAAGTTAGTAGAACTTCGTGATGAACTATAATATGCAAGGGATAACAGAAACGATTCCCAAGATCTTCGTAATGCTGAAATTGATGAAGGTAGAAATCGAGAAAAACATCAAGTGTTGATGGTAGACAAGACCACTAGTTTCAAGAAAAGGGCAGAGGGAAGAAGGGGAACTTCAAGAAGAACAGCAAGCAAGTTGCTGCTCAAGTGAAGAAGCCCATGTCTGGTCCTAAGCCTGAGAACTAAGTGCTTCTACTGCAAAGGGACTAGTCACTGGAAGCGGAACTACCCCAAGTGATTGGCGGATAAGAAGGATGGCAAAGTGAACATAAGTATATTTGATATACATGTTATTGATGTGTACTTTACTAGTGTTTATAGAAACCCCTCAGTATTTGATACTAGTTCAGTTGCTAAGATTAGTAACTCGAAATGGGAGTTGCAGAATGAACAGAGACTAGTTAAGGGTGAAGTGACGATGAGAGTTGGAAGTGGTTCCAAGATTGATATGATCATCATCGCACTCTCCCTATACTTTCAGGATTAGTGTTGAACCTAAATAAGTGTTATTTGGTGTTCGTGTTGAGCATAAATATGATTTGATCATGTTTATTGCAATACGGTTATTCATTTAAGTTAGAGAACAATTGTTGTTCTGTTTACATGAATAGAACCTTCTATGGTCATACACACCAACGAAAATGGTTTGTTGGATCTCGATCGTAATAATACACATATTCATAATATTGAAGCCAAAAGATGCAAAGTTAATAATGATAGTGCAAACTTATTTGTGGCACCGCCGTTTAGGTCATATTGGTGTAAAGCGCATGAAGAAACTCCATGCTGATGGGCTTTTGGAATCACTTGATTATGAAACAGTTGATGCTTGCGAACCATGCCTCATGGGCAAGATGACTAAGACTCTGTTCTTCGGAACAATGGAGCGAGCAACAGATTTGTTGGAAATCATACATACTGATGTATGTGGTCCGATGAATATTGAGGCTCGCGACAGGTATCATTATTTTCTGATCTTCACAGATGATTTGAGCAGATATGAGTATATCTACTTGATGAAACATAAGTCTGAAACATTTGAAAAGTTCAAAGAATTTCAGAGTGAAGTGAAAAATCATCGTAACAAGAAAATAAAGTTTCTACGATCTGATCGTAGAGAAGAGTATTTGAGTTATGAGTTTGGCCTTCACTTAAAAACAATGTGAAATAGTTTCACTACTCACGCCACCTGGAACACCACAATGTAATGGTGTGTCCGAATGTGATAATCGTACTTTATTAGATATGGTGCGACCTATGATGTTTCTTACCGATTTACCACTATCGTTTTGGGGTTATGCATTAAAGACAGCTGCATTCACGTTTAAAAGGGCACCATCTAAGTCCGTTGAGACGACACAATATGAACTGTGGTTTGGCAAGAAACCAATGTTGTCATTTCTTAAATTTTGGGATTGTGATGCTTATATGAAAAGGTTTCATCCTGATAAGCTCAAAACCAAATCGGAGAAATATGTCTTCATAGGATACCCAAAGGAAACTGTTGGGTACACCTTCTATCACAGATCCGAAGGCAAGACATTCGTTGCTAAGAATGGATCCTTTACAGAGAAGGAGTTTCTCTCGAAAGAAGTGAGTGGGAGGAAAGTAGAAAATTTGATAAGGTAATTGTACCTTCTCCCTTATTGGAAAGTAGTTCATCACAGAAATCTGTTCCTGTGACTACTACACCAATTAGTGAGGAAGCTAATGATGATGATCATGTAACTTCAGATCAAGTTACTACCGAACCTTGTAGGTAACCCAGAGTGAGATCCGCACCAGAGTGGTATGGTAATCCTGTTCTGAAGGTCATGTTACTTAACCATGACGAGCTTACGAACTATGAGGAAGCGATGATGAGCCCAGATTCCGCGAAATGGTTTGAGGCCATGAAATCTGAGATATGATCCATGTATGAGAACAAAGTATGGACTTTGATGGATTTGCCCGATGATCGGCAAGCCATAGAAAATAAATGGATCTTCAAGAGGAAGACGGACGCTGATAGTAGTGTTATTATCTACAAAGCTAGACTTGTCGAAAAAGGTTTTTGACAAAGTTCAAGGTGTTGACTACGATGAAATTTTCTCACTCGTAGCGATGCTTAAGTCTGTCCAAATCATGTTAGAAATTGCCGCATTTTATGAAATCTGGCAAATGGATAAACAAAATTACATTCCTTAATGGATTTAAAGAAGAGTTGTATATGATGCAACCAGAAGGTTTTGTCAATCCTAAAGGTGCTAACAAAATATGCAAGCTCCAGCGATCCATTTATGGACTGGTGCAAGCATCTCGGAGTTGGAATATACGCTTTGATAAGTTGATCAAAGCATATAGTTTTATACAGACTTGCGGTGAAGCCTGTATTTACAAGAAAGTGAGTGGGAGCACTACAACATTTCTGATAAGTATATGTGAATGACATATTGTTGATCGGAAATAATGTAGAATTATTCTGCAAAGCATAAAGGAGTGTTTGAAAGGAGTTTTTCAAAGAAAGACCTCGGTGAAGCTGCTTACATATTGAGTATCAAGATCTATAGAGATAGATCAAGACGCTTGATAAGTTTTTTCAATGAGTACATACCTTGACAAGATTTTGAAGTAGTTCAAAATGGAACAGTCAAAGAAAAAGTTTCTTGCCTGTGTTACAAGGTGTGAAGTTGAGTAAGACTCAAAGCCCGACCACGGCAGAAGATAGAAAGAGAATGAAAGTCATTCCCTATGCCTCAGTCATAGGTTCTATAAAGTATGCCATGCTGTGTACCAGATCTATTGTATACCATACACTGTGTTAAGAGAGGGAGTACAATAGTGATCTAGGAGTAGATTAATGGACAGCGGTCAAAATTATCCTTACTGGAATAAGGATATGTTTCTCGATTACGGAGGTGACAAAAGGTTCGTCGTAAAGGGTTACGTCGATGCAAGTTTTGACACTGATCCAGATGACTCTGAGTCTCAATCTGGATGCATATTGAAAGTGGGAGCAATTAGCTAGAGTAGCTCCATGCAGAGCATTGTTGACATAGAAATTTGCAAAATACATGCAGATTTGAATGTGGCAGACCCGTTGACTAAACTTCTCTCACAAGCAAAACATGATCACTTTTTGGGTCTTAATCACATAGCGATGTGAACTAGATTATTGAATCTAGTAAACCCTTTGGGTGTTAGTCACATGGAGATGTGAACCAATCACATAAAGATGTGAACTATTGATGTTAAATCACATGGCGATGTGATCTAGATTATTGACTCTAGTGCAAGTGGGAGACTGAAGGAAATATGCCCTAGAGGCAATAATAAAGTTATTATTTATTTCCTTATATCATGATAAATGTTTATTATTCATGCTAGAATTGTATTAACCGGAAACATAATACATGTGTGAATACATAGACAAACAGAGTGTCACTAGTATGCCTCTACTTGACTAGCTCGTTAATCAAAGATGGTTATGTTTCCTAACCATGGACAAAGAGTTGTTATTTGATTAACGGGATCACATCATTAGTTGAATGATTTGATTGACATGACCCATTCCATTAGCTTAGCACCCGATCGTTTAGTATGTTGCTATTGCTTTCTTCATGACTTATACATGTTCCTATGACTATGAGATTATGCAACTCCCGTTTACCAGAGGAACACTTTGTGTGCAACCAAACATCACAACATAACTGGGTGATCATAAAGGTGCTCTACAGGTGTCTCCAAAGGTACTTGTTGGGTTGGCGTATTTCGAGATTAGGATTTGTCACTCCGAATGTCGGAGAGGTATCTCTAGGGCCCTCTCGGTAATGCACATCACATAAGCCTTGCAAGCATTACAACTAATGTGTTAGTTGTGAGATGATGTATTACGGAACGAGTAAAGAGACTTGCCGGTAACAAGATTGAACTAGGTAGTGGATACCGACAATCGAATCTCAGGCAAGTAACATACCGATGACAAAGGGAACAACGTATGTTGTTATGCGGTCTGACCGATAAAGATCTTCGTAGAATATGTAGGAGCCAATATGGGCATCCAGGTCCCGCTATTGGTTATTGACCGGAGACGTGTCTCGGTCATGTCTACATTGTTCTCAAACCGTAGGGTCCGCACGCTTAAGGTTTCGATGACAGTTATATTATGAGTTTATGAGTTTTAATGTACCGAAGGAGTTTGGAGTCCCGGATGAGATCGGGGACATGAAGAGGAGTCTCGAAATGGTCGTGACGTAAAGATCGATATATTGGACGACTATATTCGGACATCGGAAAGGTTCCGAGTGATTTGGGTATTTTTCGGAGTACCGGAGAGTTACGGGAATTCGCCGGGAGAAGTATTGGGCCTTATTGGGCCATACGGGAAAGAGAGAGGGGCTGCCTAGGGCAGGCCGCGCACCCCCCCAAGGCCTAGTCCGAATTGGACTAGGGGGAGGGGCTGCGCCCCTTCCTTGTTTCCTACTCCTACTACATGGAAGGACTCCTAGTTGGACTAGGAAAGGGGGAATCCTACTCCCGGTGGGAGTAGGACTCCCTAGGGCGCGCCATAGAGAGGGCCGGCCCTCCCCTCCTCCATTCCTTTATATACGGGGGCAGGGGGCACCCCATAGACAAACAAGTTGATCTTCGTGATCGTTCCTTAGCAGTGTGTGGTGCCCCCCTCCACGATATTACATCTCGATCATATTGTAGCGGTGCTTAGGCGAAGCCCTGCGACGGTTAAACATCAAGATCGTCACCACGCCGTCGTGCTGACGAAACTCCTCCCCGAAGCTTTGCTGGATCGGAGCCCGGGGTGCGTCATCGAGCTGTATGTGTGTCAAGAACTCGGAGGTGCCGGAGTAACGGTGCTTGGATCGGTTGGACCGGGAAGACGTATGACTACTTCCTCTATGTTGCGTCAACGCTTCCGCTTCGGTCTACGAGGGTACGTAGACAACACTCTCCCCTCTCGTTGCTATGCATCACCATGATCTTGCGTGTGCGTAGGAAAATTTTGAAATTACTATGTTCCCCAACATTATGAACCATAGAAAAGTTGGAATATAGTAGGTTTAACACCAATATAAATAAATAATGAGTTTATTACAGTACGTTGAAGTGGTGGTTTGTTTTCTTTTACTAACGGAGCTCACGAAGATTTTCTTTTAAGTTTTGTGTTGTGAAGTTTTCAAGTTTTGGGTAAAGATTTGATGGATTATGGAACAAGGAGTGGCAAGAGTCTAAGCTTGGGGATGCCCAAGGCACCCCAAGGTAAAATCCAAGGACAACCAAAAGCCTAAGCTTGGGGATGCCCCGGAAGGCATCCCCTCTTTCGTCTTCGTCCATCGGTAACTTTACTTGGAGCTATATTTTTATTCGCCACTTGATATGTGTTTTTCTTGGAGCGTCTTTTATGATTTGAGTTTTTGCTTTTTAGTTTACCACAATCATCCTTGCTGTACACACCTTTTGGGAGAGACACACATGAATTGGAATTTATTAGAATATTCTATGTGCTTCACTTATATCTTTTGAGTTGGATAATTTTTGCTCTAGTGCTTCACTTATATCTTTTAGAGCACGGCGGTGGTTCTATTTTATAGAAATAATTGATCTCTCATGCTTCACTTATACCATTTTGAGAGTCCTTTATAACAGCATGGTAATTCACTTTGTTTATAAATTTTAAATGCTAAGAGAAGTTGGATGCTTGATATATTGTTTTGAGATATAAAGGTGGTAATATTAGAGGTGTGCTAGTTGAGTAATTGTGAAATTGATGAATACTTGTGTTGAAGTTGGCAAGTCCCGTAGTATGAATGTATGGTAAACATTATGTGACAAATTTGAAGCATGGGCTGTTCTTTGATTGCTTTCCTTATGAGTGGCGGTCGGGGGCGAGCGATGGTCTTTTCCTACCAATTTATCCCCCTAGGAGCATGCGTGTAGTGCTTGGTTTTGATGACTTGTAGATTTTTGCAATAAGTATGTGTGTTCTTTATGAATAATGTTGAGTCCATGGATTATACGCACTCTCACCCTTCCATCATTGCTAGCCTCTTCGGTACCGTGCATTGCCCTTTCTCACCTTGAGAGCTGGTGCAAACTTCGCCGGTGCATCCAAACCCCGTGATATGATACGCTCTATCACACATAAGCCTCCTTATATATTCCTCAAAATAGCCACCATACCTACCTATTATGGCATTTCCATAGCCATTCCGAGATATATTGCCATGCAACTTTCCACCGTTCCATTTATTATGACACGCATCATCATTGTCATATTGCTTTGCATGATCATGTAGTTGACATCGTATTTGTGGCAAGGCCATCATGTTTCATTTTTCATACATGTCGCTCTTGATTCATCGCAATCCCGGTACATCATCGGAGGCATTCACATAGAGTCATATTTCATTCCAAGTATCGAGTTGTAATTCTTGAGTTGTAAGAAAATAAAAGTGTGATGATCATCATTAGAGCATTGTCCCATGTGAGGAAAGGATGATTAAGACTATGATTCCCCCACAAGTCGGGATGAGACTCCGGACGAAAAAAAGAGGCCAAAAGAAAAAAATAAGAAGGAAGAAGGCCCAAATAAAAAAAGGAGAGGATGCGAGAAAAAGAGAGAAGGGACAATGTTACTATCTTTTTTCCACAATTATGCTTCAAAGTAGCACCATGATCTTCATGATAGAGAGTCTCTTATTTTGTCACTTTCATATACTAGTGGGAATTTTTCATTATAGAACTTGGCTTGTATATTCCAATGATGGGCTTCCTCAAATGTCCTAGGTCTTCATGAGCAAGCGAGTCAGATGCACACCCACTTACTTTCTTTGATGAGCTTTCATATATTTATAGCTCTAGTGCATCCGTTGCATGGCAATCCCTACTCCTTGCATTGAGATCAATCGATGGGCATCTCCATAGCCCATTGACTAGCCACGTCAATGTGAGACTTTCTCCATTTTTTGTCTTCTCACACAACCTCAATCATCATATTCTATTCCACCCATAGTGTTATGTCCATGGCTCGCGCTCATATATTGTGTAAAAGTTAAAAGAGTTTGAAAAGGCTAAGTATGAAACAATTGCTTGGCTTGTCATCGGGGTTGTGCATGAGGAGAGCATTTTGTGTGATGAAAATGAAGCATGGCCAAACTATATGACTTCGTAGGGATAAGTTTTCTTTGGCTATGGTATTTTGATAAGACATAATTGCTTGATTAGCATACTTGGAGTATTACTATTTTGATGTCAACAATAAACTTTTATCTTGAATCTTTCGGATCTAAACATTCATTCCACAATAGAGAAAAATACATTGAAGAATA
Source organism: Triticum aestivum (assembly GCF_018294505.1). Taxonomy (NCBI): domain Eukaryota; kingdom Viridiplantae; phylum Streptophyta; class Magnoliopsida; order Poales; family Poaceae; genus Triticum; species Triticum aestivum. The sequence goes on from NC_057794.1 coordinate 328,636,922, forward strand.
TTCTAGAAAGCATTCCACATCAAAAATTATATTTTTATCATTTACCTACTCGAGGACGAGCATGAATTAAGCTTGGGGATGCTGATACGTCTCCAACGTATCTATAATTTTTGATTGTTCCATGCTATTATATTATCTGTTTTGGATGTTAATGGGCTTTATTTTACACTTTTATATTATTTTTGGGACTAACCTATTAACCCAAGGCCCAGTGCAAATTGTTGTTTTTTTTCCTATTTTAGTGTTTCGCAGAAAAGGAATATCAAACGGAGTCCAAACAGAATGAAACCTTCGGGAGCGTGATTTTTGGAACAAACGTGATCCAGAGGACTTGGAGTGAACGTCAAACAACCAACGAGGTGGCCACGAGGTAGGGGGCGCGCCTACCCCCTGGGCGCGCCCTCCCCCTCATGGCTCAGCCGACCTACTTCTTCCTCCTATATATGTTCACATACCCCGAAAACATCCAGGAGCACCACGAAACCCTATTTCCACCGCCGCAACCTTCTGTACCCAAGAGATCCCATCTTGGGGCCTTTTCCGGAGCTCCGCCGGAGGGGGCATTGATCATAGAGGGCCTCTACATCAACTCCATGGCCCCTCCGATGATGTGCGAGTAGTTTACCTCAGACCTTCGGGTCCATAGTTATTAGCTAGATGGCCTCTTCTCTCTCTCTATTTGGATCTCAATACAAAGTTCTCCTCAATTTTCTTAGAGATCTATTCGATGTAATCTTCTTTTGCGGTGTGTTTGTCGTGATCCGATGAATTGTGGGTTTATGATCAAGCTTATCTATGAACAATATTTGAATCTTCTCTGAATTCTTTTATGTATGATTGGTTATCTTTGCAAGTCTCTTCGAATTATCAGTTTGGTTTGGCCTACTAGATTGATCTTTCTTGCAATGGAAGAAATGCTTAGCTTTGGATTCAATCTTGCGGTGCTCGATCCCAGTGACAGAAAGGGAAACAACACGTATTGTATTGTTGCTATCGAGGATAAAAAGATGGGTCTTATATCATATTGCATGAGTTTATCCCTCTACATCATGTCATCTTGCTTAAAGCGTTACTCTGTTCTTATGAACTTAATACTCTAGATGCATGCTGGATAGTGGTCGATGTGTGCAGTGATATGTCTCCAACGTATCTATAATTTTTGATTCCTCCATGCTATATTATCTTCTATTTTGGACATTATTGGGCTTTATTATACACTTTTATATTATTTTTGGGACTAACCTACTAACTGGAGGCCTAGCCCAGAATTGTTGTTTTTTGCCTATTTGAGGGTTTCGAAGAAAAGGAATATCAAACGGAGTCCAAACGGAATGAAACCTTTGGGAACGTGACTTTTGGAACGAACAAGATCCAGGAGACTTGGACCCTACGTCAAGCAACCAACAGGGAAGCCACGAGGTAGGGGGGCGCGCCTACCCTCCCAGGTGCGCCCTCCACCCTCGTGGGCCCCTTGTTGCTCCACCGACGTACTTCTTCCTCCTATATATACCTACATACCCCCAAACGATTAGACACGGAGCCAAAACCCTAATTCCACCACCGTAACTTTCTGTATCCACGAGATCCCATCTTGGGGCCTGTTCCGGAGCTCTGCCGGAGGGGGCATCGATCACGGAGGCTTCTACATCAACACCATAGCCCTTCCGATGAAGTGTGTGTAGTTTACCTCAGACCTTCGGGTCCATAGTTATTAGCTAGATGGCTTCTTCTCTCTTTTTGGATCTCAATACAAAGTTCTCCCCCTCTCTTGTGGAGATCTATTCAATGTAATCTTCTTTTGCGGTGTGTTTGTTGAGACCGATGAATTGTGGGTTTATGATCAAGTTTATCTATGAACAATATTTGAATCTTCTCTGAATTCTTTTATGTATGATTGGTTATCTTTGCAAGTCTCTTCGAATTATCAGTTTGGTTTGGCTACTAGATTGATCTTTCTTGCAATGGGAGAAGTGCTTAGCTTTGGGTTCAATCTTGCGGTGTCCTTTCCCAGTGACAGCAGGGGTAGCAAGGCACGTATTGTATTGTTGCCATCGAGGATAACACGATGGGGTTTTCATCATATTGCATGAGTTTATCCCTCTACATCATGTCATCTTGCTTAAAGCGTTACTCTGTTCTCTTGAACTTAATACTCTAGATGCATGCTGGATAGAGGTCGATGTGTGGAGTAATAGTAGTAGATGTAGGCAGGAGTCGGTCTACTTGTCTTGGACGTGATGCCTATATACATGATCATACCTAGATATTCTCATAATATGCTCAATTCTGTCAATTGCTCAACAGTAATTTGTTCACCCACCGTAAAATACTTATGCTCTCGAGAGAAGCCACTAGTGAAACCTATGTCCCCCGGGTCTATCTTCTATCATATTAATCTTCCAATACTTAGTTATTTCCTTTGCTTTTTTACTTTGCTTTGCATCTTTATCATAAAAATACCAAAAATATTATCTTATCATATCTATCAGATCTCACTCTCGTAAGTGACCGTGTAGGGATTAACAACCCCTTATCGCGTTGGTTGCGAGGATTTATTTGTTTTGTGTAGGTGCGATGGACTGGCGCATAGCCTCCTACTGGATTGATACCTTGGTTCTCAAAAACAGAGGGAAATACTTACGCTACTTTGTTGCACCACCCTTTCCTCTTCAAGGGAAAACCAACGCAGTGCTCAAGAGGTAGCATGGTCCAATGAAAATCTTTTGTGACGATACTGGTGCAATTGCCTTGGCAAAGGAATCCAGATTTCACAAGAGAACCAAGCACATCAAGAGACGCTTCAATTCCATCCGCGATCAAGTCAAGGAGGGAGACATAGAGGTTTGCAAGATACATATGGATCTGAATGTTGCAGACCCGTTGACTAAGCCTCTCTCACGAGCAAAACATGATCAGCACCAAGACTCCATGGGTGTTAAAATCATTGCAATGTAATCTAGATTATTGACTCTAGTGCAAGTGGGAGACTGACGGAAATATGCCCTAGAGGCAATAATAAAGTTGTTATTTATATTTCCTTATATCATGATAAATGTTTATTATGCATGCTAGAATTGTATTAACCGGAAACTTAGTACATGTGTGAATACATAGACAAACAGAATGTCACTAGTATGCCTCTACTTGACTAGCTCGTTGAATCAATGATGGTTATGTTTCCTAACCATAGACATGAGTTGTCATTTGATTAACAGGATCACATCATTAGAGAATGATGTGATTGACTTGACCCATCTGTTAGCTTAGCACAATGATCGTTTAGTTTGTTGCTATTGCTTTCTCCATAACTTATACATGTTCCTCTTCTATGATATTATGCAACTCCCGAATACCGGAGGAACACCTTGTGTGCTATCAAACGTCACAACGTAACTGGGTGATTATAAAGATGCTCTACAGGTGTCTCCGATGGTGTTTGTTGAGTTGTCATAGATCAATATTAGGATTTGTCACTCCGTCTATCGGAGAGGTATCTCTGGGCCTTCTCGGTAATGTACATCACTATGATCCTTGCAAGCAATGTGACTAATGAGTTAGTTGTGGGATGATCCATTACGGGACGATTAAAGAGACTTGTCGGTAACGATATTGAACTAGGTATGATGATACCAACGATCGAATCTCGGGCAAGTAGCATACCGATGACAAAGGGAACAACGAATGTTGTTGTGTGGTTTGACCGATAAAGATCATCGTAGAATATGTGGGAGCCAATATGAACATCCGGGTTCCGCTATTGGTTATTGACTGGAGACATGTCTCGGTCATGTCTACATAGTTCTCGAACCCGTAGGTTCCACACGCTTAACGTTCGGTGACAATCGGTAGTATGAGTTTATGTGTTTTGATGTACCGAAGTTAGTTCGGAGTCCCAGATATGATCACGGACATAACGAGGAGTCTCGAAATGGTTGAGACATAAAGATTGATATATTGGATGACTATATTCAGACACCGGATGAGTTCCGGGGGTCACCGGATAATTATCGGAGTGCCGGTGGGTTATCGGAACCCCCGGGGGATCTAATGGGCCAATATGGGCCTTGTGAGAGAGATAGAGAGAGGAAGGGGCCTTAGGGCTGGCCGCCCCCCTGGGTGTCCGAATTGGACAAGGAGGGGGGCGGCGCCCCCTCTTTCCTTCCCTCTCTCCCACTCCTTCCTTCCCCCTTCCTCCTCCTAGTTAAACTAGGAAACGCGGGAGTCCTATGATACATCTCCGTCGTATCTACTTTTCCAAACACTTTTGCCCTTGTTTTGGACTCTAACTTGCATGATTTGAATGGAACTAACCCGGAGTGACGCTGTTTTCAGCAGAATTGCCATGGTGTTATTTTTGTGCAGAAATAAAAGTTCTCGGAATGACCTGAAAATCAACGGAGAATTACTTTGGAATATACAATAAATACTGGAAGGAAGATCCACGTTAGGGGGGCCTCCACCTATCCACGAGGATGGGGGGCGCGCCCCTGCCTCGTGGCCCCCCTGACGCTCCACCGACCTCAACCTTGACTCCATATATTCACTTTCAGGGAGAAAAAAAAGCAGAGAGAAGGATTTATCGCGTTTTATGATACGGAGCCGCCGCCAAGCCCTAAACTCTCTTGGGAGGGCTGACCTGGAGTCCGTTCAGGGCTCCAGAGAGGGGAATCCGTCGCCATTGTCATCATCAACCATCCTCCATCACCAATTTCATGATGCTCACCGCCATGCGTGAGTAATTCCATCATAGGCTTGCTGGACGGTGATGGGTTGGATGAGATTTATCATGTAATCGAGTTAGTTTTGTTAGGGTTTGATCCCTAGTATCCACTATGTTCTGAGATTGATGTTGCTATGACTTTGCTATGCTTAATGCTTGTCAGTAGGGCCCGAGTGCCATGATTTCAGATCTAAACCTATTATGTTTTCATCAATATATGAGAGTTCTTGATCCTATCTTGCAAGTCTATAGTCACCTATTATGTGTTATGATCCGTTAACCCCGAAGTGACAATAATCGGGATACTTACCGGTGATGACCATAGTTTGAGGAGTTCATGTATTCACCATGTGTTAATGCTTTGTTCCGGTACTCTATTAAAAGGAGGCCTTAATATCCCTTAGTTTCCAATAGGACCCCGCTGCCACGGGAGGGTAAGACAAAAGATGTCATGCAAGTTCTTTTCCCTAAGCACATATGACTATATTCGGAATATATGCCTACATTACATTGATGAACTGGAGCTAGTTCTGTGTCACCCTAGGTTATGACTGTTACATGATGAACCGCATTTGGCATTGTCGGTGTCAAAACTGGCGGATCTCGGGTAGAGGGTCCCGAACTGTGCGTCTAGGCCGGATGGTAACAGGAGGCGAGGGACACGAAGTTTTACCCAGGTTCGGGCCCTCTTGATGGAGGTAAAACCCTACGTCCTGCTTAATTAATATTGAAGATATGGGTGTTACAAGAGTAGATCTACCACGAGATCAGAGAGGCTAAACCCTAGAAGCTAGCCTATGGTATGATTGTATGTTGTGATTGTTGTCCTACGGACTAAAACCCTCCGGTTTATATAGACACCGGAGAGGGTTAGGGTTACACAAGGTTGGTTACAAAGGAGGAGATATCCATATACGTATTGCCTAGCTTGCCTTCCACGCCAAGTAGAGTCCCATCCGGACACGAGACGAAGTCTTCAATCTTGTATCTTCATAGTCTAACAGTCCGGCCAATGGAGATAGTCCGCCTGTCCAGAGACCCCCTAATCCAGGACTCCCATAGTAGCCCCTGAACCAGGCTTCAATGACGATGAGTCCGGCGCGCAGTTGTCTTCGGCATTGCAAGGCGGGTTCCTTCTCCAAATACATTACAGAAGAAGTTGAATACGAGGATAGTGTTCAACCCTACAAAATAAGTCCCACATTTCACCGTAGAGAGAATAATGTTTTTTCGCAGATCTAATTTGCTGGCTTGTTTCGACAGCATGACGTCATGTCATGGCCCGGTGATTATTCGAACCGTTTCTTTTAACCAGCCCCGCACATAACGCGAGGCAGTTTTTCGACACGTCTTGTCAAAGCAGAGATCGTGTCCCCTTATTACGGGATTCTCATCAATACGGGCATGGGTAACCCAACCGTGCCATCAATTGCGGCGCTTGGGGGATAAGAGAGTTTTACTAGGCAAGTGGGGACATTTAATTTTGTCCGCCCATATAAAGGGATAAGGATTCACCTTTTTATCCATGCCTTCTTCCTCCTCTGCTCATCCGCTCCCGCATACTCAAGCTCTAGCACCCAAGTCCTCACTTCCATCTCAACCTTCTCCAACCATGTCCGGAGCGGGAGGCAAGTGGATGGTCTCCTCCGTCACGGAGGGAGACATCAAGAAACTGAGGAGAGCCGGATACCTCCACGACGACATCGCGCACCGGCTCCCAGATGAGGGACAACTCATCCTCACCCCCGAGCCCCATGAGAGGGTGGTATTCCTCACCCATTTCCTCCACGGACTAGGATTCCCTCTCCATCCCTTCGTCCCGAGGCTCATGTTTTATTAAGGCCTGGATTTTCATGATCTAGCCCCAAACTTCATCCTCAACATCTCGGCGTTTATCGTCGTGTGTGAGGCCTTCCTCCGCATCAAGCCCCACTTCGGCTTATGGCTGAAGACCTTCAATGTCAAGCCGAAGGTAGTGAGCAGCCGCTAGGCGGAGTGCGGAGGCGCCATGGCGGGCAAGATGCCCAACATCACATGGCTCGAGGGCACCTTCGTGGACACCATAAAGGGGTGGCAATCGGGGTGGTTCTATATCACCGAGCCGCGCGACCCCGCATGGGTAGTGGCCCCTGAGTTCCGATCCGGCATCCCCATGCAGCTCACCTCCTGGAAAGAGAAGGGCCTATCCTGGGGTAATTCAAAAGAGCTGACTGGACTCCAGTCATGTATTCAGAACATGGTGGATAAGAAGCTCAAGCTTGTCAACATAGTCCAGGTTATGCTCGTTCGCCGGATACTCCCGTGCCAACAACGGGAGTTTACCTTGTGGGAGTTCAATCCGGCGCAACATCGAACTTTGAACGGGCTCTTCGACACGACTCATGAAGATGCCTGGAGGGTGCTGTTCAAGGGCACCATGGTCCCTCCCCCCATTACTGAGGATCGCGGATTCAGCGTGAAGCGCCACGCTAGTGCGGTAAGTTGCTTTGCCTCTTACAGGATATTTGTTTTATATATATAGATTGGCTCTATGCGGGATCTAAACTCCCGTAATTTTGACAGGACTGGCAGAAGATGGCCGGACAGATCGACTGTCTGGCTCCCTTGCACAAAGGCCCCGCAGACACTCTTCTGACGAAGATGCTGACTCCGGCCCCTTATAAGGTGCCGGAGAAGACCAAGAAGGCCAAGGGAGCTCGAAAGAGTTCCCGATGCCAGGCGTCGTCAGACTCGCCGTCCGATGACTCTGCGGCCCACTCTTCCCCCGAAGACGAGGAAGAGGAAGGAGAGGCCCCTCCACCGACTGGGGGAGACAAGAAAAGGAAGGCCGCCCCAACTGTGGAGGCCGAAGGGTCCAAGAAGGGAAGGATGCTCCTTCCGGACAGCTCTACCGCCGCCGACAAAAGTGAAGACGAGTGGTTGCCCAGGGGCAAGCCCCAGGGGAGATCGTAAGTGTTCGGATACCAAAGTAACCCATAGGATTCCTTTGTCGCATTGCTTTCCCTAACGCCAAACTCAATTGTATAGGCCGCCCTGAGCCAATATCGAGGTATCCTCGGACGGCTCCCTGGCTTCGTCAGACATGGATAGCGACCCAGTCCCGACCGCCACCTCCCCTCATCCAGCCGACGACGCTGAGGTGCTGTCTCAAGAGGCACCAGATGGAGGGGGAACAGTCCTGGAGGCGCCTCAAGGCGACCTTCCGGACTCCGGGAGCCGAGGGGACGGGGTCCTCGAGAGCTCTGAGTTTGGCCCTCAGCCGAACACCGCGTCGGATCCTCCAATGGATCCGAGCTCGGGCAGGCGGTCCCCTTCTAAGGAGGGTGAGACGCCAGTGCCGGTGACCTCTGTCCACCCAGAGGCACCGAACACTATGTTGGAAGCACTTCGCAGCGCTTCCATCGAGGAGGAGCACCGCACTATCATGAGTGCGCTGATCCAGAAGGTTCAGTCCGCCAAGAGCGGATTGACTTAAGTTTGTACTAGCCTTCTAACAGGCTTCGAGGTAAGTGTTTTAAAATGTAGTAGAAGTGTTACCGCATAGACAGTAGCCCCTGATGCTTTGTTCGGTGTTCACAAAGAAAAGTCGAACAGAGGATCAAATAATATCGCAGGAGTCTAATATAAGTATGTCAATATGCATGTGCAGGCTTCGCTGCTAGCGTCCGCCGCACTAACTGCGGAGGTCGCCGTACTGAAGGAGGCCCTTGAGGGGTCCCAGAAGGAGCTCGGCCTTGCTAAGAGGCAGCTCGAGGAGAACAAGGGTAAGTGATACCCCGTCTGTAGATGAGAAAAAGGACGTGATTGCTAAATGACAGGATCATTGTATGTTTGCCAGGGGCCACGACCGAGGTGGCGACCCTGAAGCAAGCATTGTCCTAGGCCGAAGAAAAGGCGGCCCAGGAGCGCACCGAGCGAAAGAGGCACGCAGCTCGGGTGGGCGATGTGCAGCAAGAGCTCCAAGCTCTCGTGACGAAGCATGAGGCGTTGGAGCTTGACTTGAAGACAAGAGAGTCTGAGCTTGCCGCGGCCTGTGAGAGCGCGAAGAGTGCCAAGGCCGAGGCCCAAAAGGCCCTTCAGGATATCGACGTGATGAAGAAGATATCGGCGGGTAAGGCTTTCTATATGCAAAGCAAGCATGTAAAGGTGAATTACCGATTACTTACCCGAATCCGGAGCTCGAAGGAGTCCGATGCCGCACTGAAGTGTGTCCGATGCCGCACTATTCTACCAAGCCGAGGACGGAAGCTCGAAGGAGAAGTTGTTCTGGTCTCAGTATGCTGAGGCCGAACATCCGGTGCCAATGAGCGACCAGTTGAAGCAGATGGCCGAGCTACATAAGGCGGTCGATCAGGCCATGAAGGGCTTCATAGTCCGGTTGTGGCCTGGCGACGCCCTTCCGAACAGCTTCTTCAGCCTGGTGAGGCGGCTTGTGGATGCCTGCCCACAGCTGGAGGTCGTCAAGCGATCAGTCTGCATTGAAGGTGCACGCCGGGCCTTTGCCCGTGTGAAAACGCAGTGGGTCAAGCTAGACGCCGTGAAGCTTATCAAGGAGGGGCCGCCGGAGGGCAAGGAGCACCGCCACCCCGAGATGTACTACGAGGGTGTTCTGCCGGGCGCCCGTCTTATCGCGGATGAGTGTTCACAAAATGTAATATTTGAATGAGACTTGCTCGTTTTTTATCCCGTGTAATGAAAACTTGTTTCATATGCGCTATGCAACGCTTGTGTGAATTTAAAATATTACCTTCTGTTTGGCGGTTTATCCAATCTGAGAGATGGGTAGTCCTCGGCTTCTGCCCCCATGCCACGAGTGCCGGGGTGTTCGGGATAAACCTGAGCACTCTTGTTCCCATGTTTGGGTTCTTTGAGGGAGGTGCTCAGCACAACGAACAAGGCAACCGGACTAATAATGCTTTATCACTCTCACTTAGCCATAGAATTCTATAATTTTAAATTTCGGCGAAGCCCCTGGTATTCGGAAGGCCGAATTCGGGGCGCGATACATGCCTGTAAGCCGGACGGACCTGGCCCCTCGCCCTAAGCAGCATAAGTCTTTAGGGACTCAAAAAACCTCGCTGAAAAGCGACCAGTCTCTCGCCTTATCATGATAGTCAGTTTTGGCTTTCTCTACTGAGGTGCTCGGCCTGGAAGAACCGGGGCACAATCGCAGTAGTTCTCCTAGTGCTACCTTACCCGATAGAGCGGAACGTAAGGTACCAAAACATAGGAGCCAGGCAAACCCAACATTTGACCAAAGACATGATTCGGAGCTGATGCATATAATGCTATAAGTTCGGGGTGCCGCACTTGTGAAAGTGTTCGGACTTTTCACACCATATTGTGGGTACATAAGCCCCTGGTGCATTGGCCGTACCAGAGTGTACGGTTGCTAGGCATCATTAATGAACACATACATATGTATACATATAACAAAAATGCGATAATAGTCGTAATGTCACGCATTGTATATTAAAAAATTGCATTAAAGCAGAGTGCTACAGATAGTGTAATGAGCAAAAGAGTTGGACTATGTCCCATCCAAGGGCGAGCTAAGGAATTATGTGAAATCTGTAATCCACCTGGGAATTCCGTAGTCGTCGGCCTCCTTGGTTGCTGTATCATGTGTTCGGCAATAGAGCTGCCGGACAGGGTTTCCAGAGATTGAAGTCCTGAAAGAAAAAGAAAAATAACCAAACGGGAAGCCCCTGGTGTGGTTTAGGCCGCGTTTTGGGACGTGCCGTAGTTGTGCCTCCCCCTCCCCATCTATGCCCATGGTATTTTTAATGCGTAATGATGTACGCGTGGCACGAACAACAACGTTGGGCTGGGGTTGGGGTGGCCGCCGTATTGCTACGCGAGCTCAAATCATGCTAGGCGGTCTGTTTGCCGATTGCCCCGAGCGCGCTTGAAGGTGTCTGGGCTTTGAAACGCCAAACTGATAGGTTGCCTTGAAAGGCTGCTTTGCGCTTCTGTTGCGAGGGCCGCGGTGTGCTCCTCTGTTCGGAGAGAGCGCTCTGTGTTTCCATTGACTGTGATAGCTCCGCGAGGTCCTGGCATCTTGAGCTTGACGTATGCATAATGTGGTACCGCATTGAATCTAGCGAATGCGGTTCGTCCGAGCAGTGCGTGATAACCACTGCGGAACGGGACTATATCGAAGATTAACTCTTCGCTTCGGAAGTTATCCGGGGATCTGAAGACCACTTCCAGTGTAATTGAGCCTGTGCAGTGGGCCTCTACGCCTGGAATGACGCCTTTAAAGGTCGTCTTTGTGGGTTTGATCCTTGAGGGGTCTATACCCATTTTGCGCATTGTGTCCTGATAAAGCAGGTTCAGGCTACTGCCGCCGTCCATGAGGACTCGAGTGAGGTGAAATCCGTCGATGATTGGGTCTACGACCAGTGCGGCGAATCCACCGTGACGGATACTAGTGGGGTGGTCCCTGCGATCAAAGCTAATCAGACAGGAGGACCAAGGGTTGAACTTCGGGGCGACTAGCTCCAGCACATATGCGTCCCTGAGCGCACGCTTCCGCTCCCTCTTGGGGATGTGGGTTGCATATATCATGTTCACCGTCCTCACTTGCAGGGGAAACCTCTTCTGTCCTCCCGTGTGCAGCTGCCTAGGTTCTTCCTCGTCATCGCTATGCGGCCCCTTGTCCTTGTTTTCGGCAATTAACTTGCCGGCCTGCTTGAACACCCAACAATCCCTGTTGGTGTGATTGGCTGGCTTATCTGGGGTGCCGTGTATTTGACACAAGCGATTGAGTATACGGTCCAAGCTGGACGGACCCGGCGTACTTTGTTTGAATGGATTTTTCCGCTGACCGGGTTTAGAGCCTTTGAATCTGGCATTGACTGCCGTATCCTCAGTACTTTCGCCGTTAATGCGGTGCTTATGCTTGTTGCGACGTGACCTGCTATTGCCATCCTTGGTATCTGAGGTACCATGGTTCTTTGATATGTTGTTACTGCGAGCCAACCAGCTGTCTTCTCCCGCACAAAAGCGGGTCATGAGCATCGTGAGGGCTGCCATAGATTTCGGCTTTTCCTGACCAAGGTGCCGGGCTAGCCACTCGTCTTGGATGTTGTGAAAGCCGCTAAGGCCTCCGCATCCGGACAGTCGACGATTTGGTTTTTCTTTGTAAGGAACCGAGTCCAGAATTGCCTGGCCGATTCTTCTGGCTGCTGAATTATGTGGCTCAAGTCATCGGCGTCTGGTGGTCGCACATAAGTGCCCTGAAAGTTATCGAGGAATGCGGCTTCCAGATCTTCCCAACAGCTAATGGAGTCCGCTGACAAGCTATTAAGCCAATGTCGTGCTGGTCCTTTGAGTTTTAGTGGGAGGTACTTGATGGCATGTAAGTCATCACCGCGGGCCATGTGGATGTGGAGGAGGAAGTCCTCAATCCATACCGCGGGATCTGTTGTGTCGTCGTATGATTCAATGTTTACAGGTTTGAAACCTTCTGGGAATTGATGTTCCATTACTTCGTCAGTGAAGCATAAGGGGTGTGCGGCACATCTGTATTGGGCTATATGGCGACGCAGCTCGTATGGGTCCTGCCCGCTGTGTTCGGCCCGGTCGGATTTGCTTTTACTGTATCCGGCATGACGTTTACCGTCTCGTAGAGTGGTGCGCCCTCGTGATCCGTAGATCGATCTTGAGTGCTTTGCTTTGTCCTCCAATATGTCTCACAGGTCTGGTGTATCTCCCCATGCCTTTTTATTTGGATGGCATTGTGGTGGAGGCTGAGCTTTCGGCATGAATGTCTCTCTATTGCGGCCACGAGGTGGCCGGTCAGCCGTATCATACGCTTCTTCCTCCAATCGGGGTAGTAACCTGCGCCTTGGGTAACTCTTGGAGGGACGCTCGAGTTTATATTCCTCGGCTGCGAGGACTTCAGTCCATTTGTCAGCTAGCAGATCTTGATCAGCTTGAAGCTGCTGCTACTTTTTCTTCAGGCTATTTGCCGTGGCCATAAGCCTGCGCTTGAAGCGCTCTTGTTCGACGGGATCCTCTGGTACGGCGAATTCATCGTCGCCGAGGCTTGCCTCGTCTTCGGAGGGGGGCATGTAATTGTCATCCTCCTCCTCTCCGCCAGCCGCTCTCTCAGGAGAGCTGGCTCCTTCATCCTCCTGATCTAACTCTTGCTGGAGGGGGTTTTCGTTGTCTTTAGCGCTATCCGGAGTGTTATTATCTCCTGTGCTGGTATCACCACTTTTGCTTTGGAGGGACTTAGAGCGGCGCCGCTGACGTCGGCGCTTGGGTTGCTTCTTGGAGGGGTCATCCTCCGCTATCGCGTCGCCGTTGCCTTCATTGGGTGTATCCACCATGTATATGTCATACAATGAGGTGGCTTTCCAGTGCCCTATAGGTGCTGGTTCATGTTCGTCTCCTACATCGTCGTCCATACCGTCGATGTCTTCGGAGTCGAAGTCGAGCATGTCGGTTAAATCATCGACAGTGGCTACAAAGTGGGTGGTGGGTGGGCGTCGAATTTCTTCGTCGTTCGCATCCCAGTCCTGTTGGCCATGATCCGGCCAGGGCTCTCCTGACAAAGAGAGAGACCTCAGTGAATTCAGAATGTTGCCGAAGGGCGAGTGCTGAAAGATATCCGCAGCGGTGAATTCCATGATCGGCGCCCAGTCGGATTCGATTGGCAAGGGCGCGGATGGTTCAGGGTCCGGAGGAGAGTCCGGCACCTTGGAGTCACGGGCTGCGCAGAGGATTATGCTGGTGTTCGGCTCGATCGCCGTTGAGACTGCAGCCCCTGAGGTGGTGTCTAGCCACCCGTCCTTGATTGGTGCAGCTGGCTCCGAGCTAAGGGTCGGAGCTGGTGTGGGCACGGCATCTAGAGTACCGTCTGGAGGCAGAGCTAGTCCATGCCTATCGAGACAGTGCGGCGCGCCGGCTGTGGCTCGAATCCGTCGAAGATCAAGTCTCTGCGGATGTCAGCCGTGTAGTTCAAACTTCGAAATCTGACCTGATGGCCAGGGGCGTAGCTTTCAATCTGCTCTAGATAGCCAAGTGAATTAGCCCGCAGTGCAAAGCCGCCAAATATGAAGATCTGTCCGGGGAGAAAAGTCTCACCCTGGACCGCATCGCTACCTATGACAGTAGGAGCCATCAAGCCTAACGGCGATGACACAGAGGAACTCTCAATGAAAGCACCAATGTCGGTGTCAAAACCGGCGGATCTCGGGTAGGGGGTCCCGAACTGTGCGTCTAGGCCGGATGGTAACATGAGGCGAGGGACACGAAGTTTTACCCAGGTTCGGGCCCTCTTGATGGAGGTAAAACCCTACGTCCTGCTTGATTAATATTGAAGATATGGGTGTTACAAGAGTAGATCTACCACGAGATCAGAGAGGCTAAACCCTAGAAGCTAGCCTATGGTATGATTGTATGTTGTGATTGTTGTCCTACGTACTAAAACCCTCTGGTTTATATAGACACCGGAGAGGGTTAGGGTTACACAAGGTCGGTTACAAAGGAGAAGATATCCATATATGTATTTCCTAGCTTGCCTTCCACGCCAAGTAGAGTCCCATCCAGACACGAGACGAAGTCTTCAATCTTGTATCTTCATAGTCTAACAGCCTGGCCAATGGAGATAGTCCGGCTGTCCGGAGACCCCCTAATCTAGGACTCCCACAGGCATAATTCTCCATGACCGATCCAATGCCTACGAGCTTTCCATATATTGTTCTTCACTTATTTACTTTTTCGTTGCTATTGTTATCATCACTACAAAACACCAAAAATATTACTTTTACTATTGTTACTTCTGCTATCGGTACCACTACTATCATATTACTTTGCTACTAAATACCTTGCTGCAGATATTAAGTTTCCAGGTGTGGTTGAATTGACAACTCAACTGCTAATACTTGAGAATATTCTTTGGCTCCCCTTGTGTCGAATCAATAAATTTGGGTTGAATACTCTACCCTCGAAAACTGTTGCGATCCCCTATACTTGTGGGTTATCAATACTATTTTCTGGCGCCGTTGTCGGGGAGCATAGCTCTATTCTTTGAGTCACTTGGGATTTATATCTGCCTATCATTATGAAGAACTTGAAAGATCCAAGAACTAAGATCTATCCCTCAACTACGAGGGGAGGTAAGGAACTGCCATCTAGCTCTGCACTTGATTCACCTTCTGTTTTGAGTAAGCTTGCGACACCTAAATTATGATATGTCGCATGTTATTGATGATGCCACTTCTGCTATGCATGATACTTATGATGAAAGTACTTCTATGCTTGATACTACTGTGCCACTTTGTGAATTTCTTGATGAACAACTTGCTAGGGCTAGAGAGAATGAAATTATTAAAACTGATAATATTGATGAAAGTGATGATGAAGATTCTCCCCCTATATATGAATTACATGTTGTGCCTGAGGGCTATGTTATGGATGAAGAAACTGCTAGAGATTTTCTTGCTTGTAACGATAGGAGTGATCTTAAGAAATTATTAGCTAAGCTGAAACAAAAAACGCTGAATGCTAGAAATGAAATATGATCCTGCTTATGCTACTTCACCTATCTTTGTTACTGATAAGGATTTTGAATTCTCTGTCGACCCTGATATAATTACTTTGGTTGAATCTGATCCTTTCTATGGCTATGAATCTGAAACTGTTGTGGCACATCTTACCAAATTAAATGATATAGCTACCCTATTCACTAATGATGAGAAAACTCGCTACTATTATATCCTTAAACTATTTCTGTTCTCATTAAAGGGTGATGCTAAGATATGGTTTAATTCTCTTGATCCTGGTTGTGTGCATAGTCCCTAGGATATGATTTATTACTTCTCTGCTAAATATTTTCCCGATCTTAAGAAACAAGCTGCTTTAAGGGAAATATATAATTTTGTGCAAATTGAAGAAGAGAGTCTCCCACAAGCTTGGGGGAGGCTTCTCCAATTACTTAATGCTTTGCCTGATCATCCTCTTAAGAAAAATGAAATACTTGATGTCTTTTATAATGGACTAACCGATGCTTCCAGAGACCACCTGGATAGTTGTGTTGGTTGTGTTTCCAGGGAAAGAACACCAGATGAAGCTGAAATTCTATTGAATAATATGTTGACTAATGAAAATAACTAGACACTTCCTGATCCAATTCCTGATCCAATTCCTGAACCAACTCCTAAGCCAACTCCGAAGAAAAGGGGTATTCTATTTCTTAGTCCTGAAGATATGCAAGAGGCAAAGAAATCTATGAAGGAAAAAGGTATAAAAGCTGAAGATGTTAAGAACTTACCTTCTATTGAAGAAATACATGGTCTTAATTTACTGCCTGTTGAAGAAATACATGGTTTTAATCCATCACTTATTGAAGAAACACATGGTCTTGATAACCCGACACAGGTAGTAAAGGTAAATTCTCTCTATAGATACAATAAAGCTGAAATCCCTCCTACCAAGTTTGCTAGCCAATGTTTGGATGAGTTTGATAAATTTATGGTTAAGCAAGAAGATTTTAATGTTCATTTTGGTAGAGAATTAAAACATAATGCTTATCTGATTGAACACTTGAGTGATTATATGGCTAATGTTAAAGGTGAACTAAAACTTATTAGTAAACATGCTTCTATGGTTACCACTCAAGTAGAACAAGTACTTAAAGCTTAGAATGATTTACTCAACGAATTAAATAAGAAAAATGATAATTTTGTTAGAGTTATGACTAGAGGTGGTAAAATGACTCAGGAACCTTTGTATCCTGAGGGCCACCCTAAGAGAATTGAGCAAGATTCTCAGAGAAATAATATTGATGCACCTAGTCCTTCTAAAAGGAAGAAAAAGAAGAATGATAGGACTTTTCATGCTTCTAGTGAACCTGTTGTTGACACACCTAAGAATCCCAATGATATTTCTATTTATGATGTTGAAACACAATCTGGTAATGAGCATGAACCTAGTGAAAATGTTAATAATGATGCTCATGTTGATGCTCAACATAGTAATGACAATGATGTAGAGATTGAACCTGTTGTTAATCTTGATAACCCACAATCAATGAATCAACATTATGATAAGAGAGACTCTGTTGCTAGGAAGAACGATAAAGAAAGAGAACCATGGGTTCAGAAACCCATGCCTTTTCCTCCTAAACCATCCAAGAAAAAGGATGATGAGGATTTTGAGCGCTTTGCTGAAATGATTATACCTATCTTTTTGTGTATGTGATTAACTGATATGCTCAAAATGAATCCTTATGCTAAATATATGAAAGATATTGTTACTAATAAGAGAAAGATACTGGAAGCTGAAATTTCCACCATGCTTGCTAATTATACTTTTAAGGGTGGAATACCTAAGAAACTAGGAGATCCAGGAGTACCAACTATACCATGCTCCATTAAAATAAACTATGTTAAAACTGCTTTATGTGATCTTGGAGCTGGTGTTAGTGTTATGCCTCTCTCTTTATATCGTAGACTTGATTTGAATAAGTTGACACCTACTGAAATATCTTTGCAAATGGCTGATAAATCAACTGCTATACATGTCGGTATTTGTGAGGATGTGCCTGTTGTGGTTGCAAACGTTACTATTTTAATGGACTTTGTTATTCTTGATATTCCCGAGGACGATAGTATGTCTATTATTCTTGGAAGACCCTTTTTAAATACTGAAGGGGTTGTTATTGATTGCACTAAGGGCAATGTCACTTTTCATGTTAATGGTAATGAGCATACGGTACAATTTCCGAGGAAACAACCTCAAGTTCATAGTATAAACTCTATTGGAAAATTCCATCGATTATTTTTGGAGGTTTTGAATTTCCTCTTCCTACTGTCAAGAAGAAATATGATGTTCTTATTATTGGGGACGTGCATATCCCTGTTGAGGTAACCTAGTGTTATTCGAAAATTCTACGGTTCCATGTTATTTGGAAGGAGTTTGTTAACAAGACCTGATCAACCATGTTAGTAGATTCCTTTTGATGAGCATGAGATAGATGAATTTAGAAAACACAACTCTCTGTACCCTCTTTTTACTTTCTGTTATTTATATTAAATAGAGCAAAAATAGTAATTTCTATCTGTTTTCTGAATTATCCATGTAATAAAAAATACCCCGAAAATAAAAGTTCTCCAAATGCCCTGAAAATTAAATATGATTTTTTCTAGAATATTTGAAAATATCTGGCACTGGAAACACAGCAGGGGGAGCAAGCACCTGGCCACGAGGGTGGAGGGTGCGCCCTACCCCCTGGGCGCGCCCCCTACCTCGTGGGCCCATGGTGGCTCCCCTCCACTTATTCCAGCTATCACACACTCATTCTTCCTCCCACAAACATCACTAGCCAGCTCAAACCCTAGTCCAAGCTCATCTTGCTGCCATTTTCAATCTCCTTGCTCAAAGCACCTCTCACAAAACTGCTTTGGGGGATTGTTCCTTAGTATGTGGCTCCTCCAATGGTCCAATTAGTTTTTGTTCTAGTGCTTTATTCATTGCATATTTTTGCTGCTTAGGTGACCCTGTTCTTGAGCTTGCATGTCAAATTTATGTGGTCAAAAGTAGTTTTAATGCATGATATATCCTCTAGGCACTTGTGGGAGTAGTTGCTATCAATTTTGTTGAGTTTGGTTCACTTTTATTTTGAAGTTACTAAAAATTTCAGATATTTTCAGAAAAATATGAAGAGATTTTTGAGGGGCTCATCGAGCCGAAGCTCGAAGGATAAGCAAAGTGAGGAGGATAAGAGGCCCAAGTATAATCTCCCTCGCACCGCGGAGGTCCGACCGTGCGAATGGCCTTGTGATAATTTCTTGAGAGCAGCCGGGATTTATGATGATTTCTATGAATTGGCTAAGAATGCAGGCCTCACCACCTTCCTCCACGACCAACGCGAACAGTATCTCTTACTCACCAATATCTTTGTGCAAAACTTTCATTTCCATGCTAGGAGCTCACCACCTATGGTGGAATTTTATTTATATGATGAGCATAAGGATATGTCACTTCGTGATTTTTGTCGGGATTGTTTGATCCCTTTTGAGGGCAGTGTAGAGGAACCACATTGTGATGATGTGGATGGATTTATTGATACCATTGCTGTAGGGGAAACACGGAAGGTTTCCGACGCACGAATTACTACCATGCACTTTCTGTTCTACGCTACTTTGCTATATTTGCTAGTAGGTGCTTAATTGGGCGCGGAAACTGTGGAAACCTGAGTGGCCCTGATATTGTTATTTTTTGCCATGCCTTATTTCGTGATGACACATTTAGTTTGGGCGCTATTGTTGCAAAGCGGTTAAATCTTAACTGTACTAAGGGCCCCTTCCTTGGAGGCATCTTCGCCTCGCGCCTCGCTGCACATTTTAATATACCTATTAGGCATTATGAGAAAGAAGAAAAATTACTGCCTCCTGTTTATCTAGATTATAAGAGTATGGTAGCACATGATTTTATTGTTAAGAATAGGGAAAAGGCGCTTAAGTACAAACTAATATTTGGTAAAAAATCATCCTGAGACTATTACCTTGCCTGCTCCTTCCTTGCTTGATTTATCTACACGCAAGTACCTTGTTTCGTTAGAGGCCATTCACGCCTACCGAAACCCTACATCAGCTACAGAGCCAGAGTCAAAACCACAATTTGATCCTCCACGACAGTCGGATTACCAGTGGGATCCGGAGGTGATTGCCAACCAGTGGCAATCTGAGGCTTCTTCACAGTACGAACCCAACTATTACTATGGATATCCGCCAGGCCAGCCGTGGCCAAAGACCAACTTAGGCCAAAAGCCTAAGCTTGGGGGAGTACGTATTTCTCACCGACATTACATTTATGTTCACACACTCATTGCTAGTTGTCGGTGCTCATACTTTTTCATTGTATCATCCATGCTAGTTTATTTTCATTTTTACGCTTTCTTCTTGTGTGTTTGATAAGCCTTAGAAAAACCAAAAAAATTAGTTGTAGCTTTTAATTAGTTTACTTTTCATGATGTAGTAGTAATAACTAAAAAGAAAACCCAAAAAGATTTCTTGTTCTTCTTTTTTCTTGTTGGGAGCTTTCCCGTGTAAATAGTTTTGTTTCTTTTCTTTGGGGGTCGAGAGGACAAGGCCATAATTAAAATGTTAAAATGGCTCTTATATGCATTATTGTTCATCTGACAAAAGAGCCCATATTATCTTGTCATCTCTCTTGAATTGAATGCCTGCAGATTCCAGCTTAGTCCAATGCATGTGCACTATTATTATTATTCACATCGTTCGGTCGTGCAAGTGAAAGGCAATAATGATGATTATATGATGAACTTATTGAGATGAGAAAAGCTAGTATGAACTCGACCTCTCTTGTTTTTGTAAATATGATTAGTTCATCGTTCCTGATTCAGCCTATTATGAATAAACATGTTTGCAATGACAATTAGAGATTGTGGTTGCTTATGCCATGCTTAATTAGCTAGGATCTTGTAATGGTTTACCTTGCGTGCCAACATGCTATTAAAATGGTTGTGATGTGGTATGATAGGGTGGTATCCTCTTTTGAACGATTCGAGTGGCTTGACTTGGCACATGTTCACGCATGTAGTTGAAACAAAATCAACATAGCCTCTACGATATTTATGTTCATGGTGCATTATATCCTACTCATGCTTGCATTCGGTGTTGATTAATTTTAATGCATATTCATGACTGTTGTCGCTCTCTAGCTGGTCGCTTCCCAGTCTTTTTCTAGCCTTCACTTGTACTAAGTGGGAATACTGCTTGTGCATCCAATTCCATAAACCCCAAAGTTGTTCCATATGAGTCCATCATACCTACCTATACACGGTATCTACCTGCCGTTGCAAGTAAATTTGTATGTGCCAAACTCTAAACCTTTAAATAAACATAATGTTCTGTATGCTCGGATAGCTCATGTATCAACTAGGGTTGTTCGTATCTTCCATGTTAGGCGGGTTATTCTCAAGAGGAGTGGACTCCGCTCCTCACTCATGAGAAAATGGCTGGTCACCGGGATGCCCAGTCCCATGCTTTACGCAAATCAAATCAAAATAATTGCAAACAAAACTCCCCTGGGACTGTTGCTAGTTGGAGGCACTCGTTGTTTCGAGCAAGCCATGGATTGATGCTTGTTGGTGGAGGGGGAGTATAAACTTTACCATTCTATTTGGGAACCGCCTATAATGTGTGTAGCATGGAAGATATCGCCATCTCTCGATTGTTATGTTGACAATGAAAGTATACCGCTCAAAATATTATTCATATCTATTTCAAAATCGAGCTCTGGCACCTCTACAAATCCCTGATTCCCTCTGTGAAGGGCCTATATACTTACTTTTATGTTGAGTCAGCCTCCTCTTATTAAAAAGCACCAGTTGGAGAGCACCACTGTCATTTGCATCCATTATTGTTAGTTTACATTGAGTATGACTTGACTGGATCTCTTTTACCATGAATTACAATGTCTAGTCAGTCCTTGATCTTTAAAGGTGCTCTGCATTTATGTTTTGCGGTCTCAGAAAGGGCTAGCGAGATACCATCTTGTTATATCATATCATGATTTTTTGACAAAGTGTTGTCATCTGAGATTTATTATTATTGCTCGCTAGTTGATTATGCCATTGATATGAGTAAACATGAGACCTAAATGCTATTGTGAACATGGTTAGTTCATAATCTTTGCTGAAAACTTGAATGCTGGCTTTACATATTTACAACAACAAGAGCAAACAGAGTTTGTAAAAGTTTTTCTTTATCACTTTCAGTTTATCAACTGAATTGCTTGAGGACAAGCAAAGGTTTAAGCTTGGGGGAGTTGATACGTCTCCGTCGTATCTACTTTTCCAAACACTTTTGCCCTTGTTTTGGACTCTAACTTGCATGATTTGAATGGAACTAACCCGGACGGACGCTGTTTTCAGTAGAATTGCCATGGTGTTATTTTTGTGCAGAAATAAAAGTTCTCGGAATGACATGAAAATCAATGGGGAATTATTTTGGAATATATAATAAATACTGGAAGGAAGATCCACGCCAGGGGGGCCTCCACCTGTCCACGAGGGTGGGGGCGCGCCTTCCCCCCTAGGCGCGCCCCCTGCCTCGTGGGCCCCCTGACGCTCCACCGACCTCAACCTTGACTCCATATATTCACTTTCGGCGAGAAAAAAACCAGAGAGAAGGATTCATCATGTTTTACAATACAGAGCCACCGCCAAGCCCTAAACTCTCTCGGGAGGGCTGATCTGGAGTCCGTTCGGGGCTCCGGAGAGGGGAATCCGTCGCCATCGTCATCATGAACCATCCTTCGTCACAAATTTCATGATGCTCACCGCCGTGCGTGAGTAATTCCATCGTAGGCTTGGTGGACGGTGATGGGTTGGATGAGATTTATCATGTAATCGAGTTAGTTTTGTTAGGGTTTGACCCCTAGTATCCACTATGTTCTGAGATTGATGTTGCCATGACTTTGCTATACTTAATGCTTGTCACTAGGGCCCGAGTGCCATGATTTCAGATCTGAATCTATTATGTTTTCATCAATATATGAGAGTTCTTGATCCTATCTTGCAAGTCTACAGTCACCTATTATATGTTATGATCCGTTAACCCCTAAGTGACAATAATCGGGATACTAATTACCGGTGATGACCGTAGTTTGAGGAGTTCATGTATTCACTATGTGTTAATGCTTTGTTCCGGTACTCTATTAAAAGGAGGCCTTAATATCCCTTAGTTTCCAATAGGACCCCGCTGCCACGGGAGGGTAGGACAAAAGATGTCATGCAAGTTTTTTCCCTAAGCACGTATGACTATATTCAGAATAGATGCCTACATTACATTGATGAACTGGAGCTAGTTCTGTGTCACCCTAGGTTATGACTGTTACATGATGAACCGCATCTGGGATAATTCTCCATCACCGATCCAATGCCTACGAGCTTTCCATATATTGTTCTTCGCTTATTTACTTTTTCGTTGCTATTGTTATCATCACTACAAAACACCAAAAATATTACTTTTACTACTGTTACTTCTGCTATCGTTACCACTACTATCATATTACTTTGCTACTAAATACCTTGCTGCAGATATTAAGTTTCCAGGTGTGGTTGAATTAACAACTCAGCTGCTAATACTTGAGAATATTCTTTGGCTCCCCTTGTGTCGAATCAATAAATTTCGGTTGAATACTCTACCCTCGAAAACTATTGCGACCCCCTATACTTGTGGGTTATCATCCTACTCCTACTAGGAGGAGGACACCTCCCCTCCTTGGCGTGCCCCAAGGGCTGGCCAGCCTCCCCCTTGCTCCTTTATATACGGGGGCAGGGGGCACCCTAGAACACAAGTTGATCATTGATCCCTTAGCCATGTGCGGTGCCCCCCTCCACCATAATCCACCTCAGACATATCATCGTAGTGCTTAGGCGAAGCCCTGCACTGGTAGCTTCATCATCACCGTCATCACACCGTCGTGCTGACGAAGCTCTCCCTCGACACTCAGTTGGATCGAGAGTTCATGGGACCTCACCGAGCCGAATGTGTGCAGATCGCGGAGGTGCCGTACTTTAGGTACCAGGATCGGTCAGATCATGAAGACGTACGACTACATCAACCGCATTGTCATAACGCTTCCACTTATGGTCTACGAGGGTACGTGGAAAACACTCTTCCCCTCTCATAGCTATGCATCACCATGATAGATCTTGCATGTGCGTAGGTTTTTTTTGAAATTACTGCGTTCCCAACAAGTTGTACTAAGACTGTAAAGAGAGAGGCGAAAGACATTCTGATTGCTAGGGAAGGTGAAGCGGAATGCCCGTATTGTGCCCTCCTCCATGCGTAATGCGCGCACGACTCTAGGCCAACCCTTTGTGATGGCTGCCCGTCCATCCTTCATTGTCTTCATTAGGACTTCTCAATGCTCATTGTAGTCTGGATGAAATAATTTAACCTTCATTGTGTGTCCACCAATCATGTACTTTGCGAGGTAATCTTGAGTGAACTCCTTCGAGAACCACTGGGAATGAAAAATATTCAGACATTGTTGTCTAACAACTCATTATGGGCAGTATAAAGAGAAGGTTGCAGAGTTTGTAGTTACCATCCTAAATCTCACTGTTGTGTTGGATAGAGCATAAACAAATAATTTTCTTGACACCGTTCATATCTTTTTGCTAATAATCTTTATCAGTTTCCTCACTTGATGCTTGTTCATCAATATCTCATTGCCTCATACGCAAAAAGGGTCGATGCGTGGATCCTTGCAAAGGGCATATGCACCTACAAGCAACAAGTCAATATTAGAAGCTAACTAGTGTCCAGGCCTGGATCTATATACACTACATTATGGAACAACGGGGGAGTACAAGCCGAGGGATGAAGCTAACCTCGGTGGAAAATGGTGGCTACTCCCGTTGTTGTCCTGCATAAGTAGTGGAAAGGCATGATAAGTACAACAATCTTACCGTCAAACAAATATAGCAAAGGTAAACAACATCATCTCCAAATGATAGCTTGAATGTGTTGGTTTCAGCATGTTGTTAAAGCAGATATAAAATGGAAGGCAATGTTACCGACAGCAGGTTTAACAACTGAGGGAGTCCTGGATTAGGGGGTGTTCGGATAGCCAGACTATACCTTCAGCCGGACTCCTAGACTATGAAGATACAAGATTGAAGACTTCGTTCCATGTCCGGATGGGACTTTCCTTGGCGTGGAAGGCAAGCTTGGCGATGCGATATTCAAGATCTCCTACCATTGTAACCGACTCTGTGTAACCCTAACCCTATCCGGTGTCTATATAAACCGGAGGGTTGTAGTCCGTAGGACAGGATCAACTCCATACACAACAATCATACCATAGGCTAGCTTCTAGGGTTTAGCCTCCTTGATCTCATGGTAGATCTACTCTTGTACTACCCATATCATCAATATTAATCAAGCAGGAGTAGGGTTTTACCTCCATCGAGAGGGCCCGAACCTGGGTAAAACAAAGTGTCCCCTGTCTCCTGTTGCCATCCAGCCTAGACGCATAGTTCGGGACCCCCTACCCGTGATCCGCCGGTTTTGACACCGACATTGGTGCTTTCATTGAGAGTTCCTCTGTGTCGTCGCCTTTAGGCCCGATGGCTCCTTCGATCATCAACAACGATGCAGTCCAGGTTGAGACTCTTCTCCCCGGACAGATCTTAGTCTTCGGCGGCTTCGCACTGCGGGCCAATTCGCTTGGCCTCCTTGATCAGATCGAAAGCTATGCCCCCGGCCATCAGGCCAGGCTTGGAAGCCTAAACTACATAGCTGACATCCATGGGGACTTGATCTTCGACGGATTCATGCCACAGTCAAGCGCGCCGCACTGTCTCGATGGGCATGATATAGCTCTGCCACCGAACAGCGCTTTGGAAGCCGCACATGCACCGGTTCCGACCATTGATATGGAGCCCACTGCACCAATCGAGGACGAGCGGTTGGGCGTCACCTCAGGGGCTGCGATCCCAAAAGTGATCGAGCCGAACGCTAGCCCCGCACTCTGCACAACCCGTGACTCCAAGTGTCCGGACTCCACCCCGGACTCTGAACCCCCCGCGCCCCTGCCAATCGAATCCGATCGGGCGCCGATGATGGAGTTCACCGCCGCAGACATCTTTCAGCACTCGCCCTTCAGCGACATCCTGAATTCTCTAAAGTCTCTCTCGTTGTCAGGAGAGCTCTGGCCGGACTACGGTCAGCAAAGTTGGGATGCGGACGATGAAGAAATCCAAAACCTACCCACCACCCACTTTATAGCCACTGTCGACGATTTAACCGACATGCCCGACTTCGGCTCCGAAGACATCGACAGCATGGATGACGATGGAGGAGATACCGACGAACCAATGCCCATAGGGCATTGGACAGCCACCTCATCTCATGATGTGTACATGGTGGACACCCCTAAGGGAGGCAACAACGAGGAAAAAGGGGAGGGGACGAGAGATCGACCCCCCGAAAGGCATCGGCGTAAACGCCAACCCAAGCCCCGCCTCGACAAAAACCCAGCCATAGAGCAGGATGAGCCGGTAGACGACGGGCAGGCCTTAGAGCAACCATCCAAACAGGGCAACACGGATAGAGAAACTGAACATCCCTCCTCTGGCGAAAACGGCATTCCGGACAACCTCACGCCGAATACACTCACGGAGCAGAAGAATCTCCATGAGAGGCTCGTTGCAACTGCACATAGCCTAAAAAAGCAGAAGCGGAAGCTAAAAACAGCGGAAGATGCACTCCGGATCAGATGGAGCAAGGTAATCAATGCCACAGATAAGTACGGCGACAGTCGCCGCACTAGAAGCTATCCGAAAAGAAAGCTACTGCCTGAATTCGACGAAGAGGCCTTAGAGCCCTCGCATTCAAAAAATGAAAAAGCCACACGGTCGGATAGACGACCCCATAAAGCGACAAGCGGCGCCGCACCTAAATCGGCATGTGACCCACTTAAGGATTCACATCATGGCCTAGTCAGTCCATTTATGGGCCAAGAAAGCAAGCTCTCGTAAGCAACGCTATGAAGCCATCATCAGAATCCGGCATACCCAAATACAGGAGTGCCGCACACCCCCTATGTTTCACCGATGAGGTCCTGGACTATGAATTCCCAGAAGGATTCAAACTCGTAAACATAGAGGCATATGATGGAACAACAGACCCTGGAGTCTGGATCGAGGACTATATCCTCCACATACACATGGCTAGAGGAGATGATCTCCACGCCATAAAATATCTACCCCTTAAGCTTAAAGGGCCAGCCCGGCATTGGCTTAAAAGCCTTCCAGAAAACACAATTGGAAGCTGGGAAGAGCTCGAGGATGCCTTCTGAGCAAACTTTCAAGGGACCTATGTCCGTCCTCCGGATGCAGACGATCTTAGTCACATAACTCAACAACCCGGAGAATCAGCTCGGTAGTTCTGGAATAGATTCCTCACTAAAAAGAATCAGGTAGTCGACTGTCCGGACACCGAAGCCTTAGCAGCTTTCAGGCATAACGTCCGAGACGAATGGCTCGCCAGACACCTCGGCCAAGAAAAACCAAGAACAATGGCTGCACTTACAAGCCTCATGACCCGCTTTTGTGCAGGGGAGGACAACTGGTTGGCAAGGTGCAGCCCCAGCAACCCAAGTACATCCGAAACCAGAGATGGAAACAGAAGACCGCGACGCAACAAGAACCGTCGCCGGACTAAGGACGAAAGTCCGAAGAGTACGGCAGTCAACGCCGGATTCAAAGGCTCACGACAAAATCAGGAAAAATCGCCCCCCAGGATAACAGGGACGACCCATCCAACCTAAGTAAAATCCTGGACAGGATATGTTAGATACACAATACTCCCGTGAAGCCTGCGAACCGTACCCACAGAGACTGTTGGGTCTTCAAACAATCCGGCAGACTCAATGCCGAACAAAAGGGGCTCGACACACCAAGCGCAGACAAGGACGAACCCCAACAGCAGAGCACCAGGAAACAAAAGAACTTCCCGCAAGAAGTAAAAACAGTGAATTCACTTCACATAACAAAACGTGCGATGCCCGTAAAGGTACGCACCACACGGCCCATCCCCAAAGGATCCTGCTACTGGTTGTCAAAACCGAACACCTTCGATCAGCTAGATTATTCTAGGAATATCAAGAATGTAGGATGGACTGCCTTGATACTCGATCCAATAATTGGCGGACTCAAGTTTTCAAATGTCCTTATGGACGGCGGCAGCGGACTAAACCTGATATATCAGGATACAATACAGAACATGGGGATAAACCCAGCAAGAATCCGTCGCAGCAAAACCTCCTTTCAAGGGGTAATACCTGGTCCGGACACCCATTGTACGGGTCTTCTCCGGCTCACAGTCACATTCGGCTCTGCCGATAACCTCCGCCGCGAAAAGCTGACCTTCCACGTCGTCCCGTTCTCAAGTCGCTATCAAGCACTACTGGGACGCGAAGCTTTCGCTCGATTTAACGCAATACCGCATTATGCATCTCTTACGCTTAAGATGCCCGGTCCACGAGGCATCATCTCTTTGATGGGAAAGCACTAAAGTGCACCTCCCCAAGCGGAGGACAGTGCAACCGCTTTAACAGCCCCACAGCAAAATGGCCTCACCGGCCAAAAAACTTTAAAATAGGTCATTTCAAGACCACGAATGCGGATAGACGAGTTCGGTGCAAAATCATCATTGATGCAGGCCTAGAAGCCATATACCCCCGCACAGGGGGCTCCACGCATATACAATAAGAGACAATAAAGCTCAAACTTACATATATTACTTTATACTTTGCTTATTTTTTTGGCACGACCCGTTCTCAACTCAGTTCCTCTCTTTTACAGATGAACGTCGTGCGGCGCCCGTCTAGGATACGGCACAACGGAGACACATGCGCAGACGTGCAGTAGGGACCCGTCCTAAAGGATTCTTTTTAGATTAAGACCCTGCGTAAACCTTTTTTACTGTCTCTTGTTGCTACACATCCCCTGGATTTTTCTTTCCAGTATAACCAAGGAGGAGGCTGGCGTCTTGGCATGTGGCCACGTCAGAATTTTTGCACGTACCTGGACACTAGGGGCTTTTTTAATAAAGAATGTTGTTTGGCCCGCACTCATAAAAGACCGAACGCCTTAGGGAGTGTTCGGCGTCGCGAGTTTTGGCATTATATGCATCAGCTCCGAATCATGTCTTTGGTCAAATGTTGGGTTGCCCGGCTCCTGAGTTCGGCTACCTTACGTTCCGCTCTATCGGCTAAGGTAGCACCAGGAGAACTACTGCGATTGTGCCCCCGGTTCGGCCAGGGCAAGCACCACAGTAGAGAAAGCCGAAAACTGACTGCCATGATGTAGCGTGAGACTGGTCAGCCACTCGATGACCGATCGGAATCTATCGGATTCCTCCGCTTTAAACGAAGGGCCGCTTCCCGGTCAGGCACATACGCGCCCCGAATTCGGACGAGCGCAATTGCCACCAAGGAGCAACCTAAAGAGTCTCATTTTCAAACTCCTATGGCTAAGTGAAAGTGTTAAAGCATTATAGTCCGGTTGCCTGGCCCGCTGCGCTATTACCTCCTTTGTAGGACCAAGACATTGGGTTAAGTGTGAAAATGCGTCTTCTGCGAGCACCCCCGCACTATGTGCGTGGGGGCTGAAGCCAACGACTGCCATCTTTCAGGTTCTATATATATATATATATATATATATATATATATATATATATATATATATATATATATATATAGGTACGCTAAAGTGAGCCTGAGCGCACAATCATTTATCCCGCGCGCTGGTCAGGCTGCGCGCATCGCTCGTGGGAAGTTAGCGCTGCTGCCTGCCGCCTAAGTGCTTAAATCTTTGAAAGCATCGTAACGGTAGGAAAATGGTTACCATCGGTGCCTTTGCTCGGAATACCACCTTTTCTTCTTGTGCATGATAGTAAATTCAACAGAGAATATAGTAACCGAGTTAATTTGGTTACTGTTGCACTTGTAGCTTCTCCATCCGTCACATAATTAGAGTGTGTAGTAATTAGCTATGGGAAAATAGTAACAATATTAATTGGGTTACTGCTTACACATCATTTTTCATTTTTCTATCCTCAAGTGTACTTTGCAAAGAAACGAGCGCAGGTAGTAATTTGTTACTACATATCAGCATGCTTTTTACTAGGTTTATGAGGCGCCAGAAACCATCTCTAATTTTTTTTTCATTGGTAGAACATTTTTATTTCATTACCATCGTCTTTTACTTTCAAGTTTCTTAGAGCAAAGCACATGTAGTAATTTATTACTACATCTAAGCATGGTTTTACTAGGTGTACTAACCAAGGGATTCATTGCTTCCTAAATTATATGTAGTAATTTTTTACCATCTATTCTATCCCTATTACTGCTAACAATTTGAGAGCAAAGCACATGTAGTAATTCATTACTACATATAAGCATGGTTTTACTAGTAACTGTATGACCCGATGCATTAATTGCTTGGTAAAGCATATGTAGTAATTCATTACCATGTATTCTCTCCCTATTACTGCCAATGATTACTGAACCTTAGAATCAGGACGTGGTGGACCACATATAGTAACCAAATTAAATACGTTACTTTTTTCTTCAAAGAGTTTTACCCTCAACTAATTAGCGCTGGAGAGGCTCCGCGTTGCCCCCACCTAATTAGGACCGGAGCGTACGCTAAGCCATTCTGCGCTCTCGCTCACAATAGGACCGGCCGTTTTAAGATATATATATATATATATATATATATATATATATATATATATATATATATATATATATATATCTTAAAACGGCCGCATAGAAGGTGTTTACAATACTTGGAGGCACAAGTATAAAAAAGGCCACTACAGTTTATCAAAATATTACTTTATAATTACATATGCTATCATAACATAGCATCTTTCGGGCACTGCGTCTCTATTACGCGAGCACCTTCAAGAACTTCCTGAAAATAGTGCTTGGAGGGTACTTGGCTTTGGTCCGAATCTCGGGACGCAACAACGGTGGTCTCCATCTCTGCCCAGTATGACTTAACACGGGCTAGAGCCATCCTAGCGCCTTCTATGCATGCTGACCTCTTAATTGCATTTATACGCGGCACCGCGTGAAGGAATTGGTGCACCAAGCTGAGATAACTCTTCGGCTCCGAACTCCCCGGCCACAGGTGACCCACGACATACTTCATGGCGAGCCCAGACAACCTATTCAGTTCGGCCCATTGCGCCAAACGATCATCCACTGCCAGTGGACGCTCTGGATTGTGAAACTGCGACCAGAAAAGCCTTTCCACTTCGCGATCTTTCTGATCTCGAAAGTGTTCGGTCACATCAGCAGCACTCGCTGCCAAATCCAGATAGGTGTCCTCCACACTCCACATCCGGTCCAACGGAGAAAACTTCAGATCACAAACCTTCCTTCGCAGCATAAAGGGATTTCCAGCCACAATCTGTTCGGCCTGACGCAGCTCCTCCTTCGCAGCTCTCATTGCAGAGCGCGCGTCCTTGGCATTGGCGACGGCCTTCTCTAAGTCCGTCCGTTTCGCCTGGTCTTCTTTTTCAAGAAGTCTGCAACGGTCGGTAGCACTTTTAACTTTTTGGCCATCTCGGCCATCTCCTCTTTGCTTCGGCAATGAGCAGCCTGTTCGGCTCTCAACTCTTCAAGGGCCTTCTGGGCAGCCGCATCGCTTTTTCTGGCTTGCTCCTTAGCTCGGGCAAGACCTGCCCTAAGATTCTCCACGGCGTCGTACCATCTGCGTCAAGCACACACACTGTAAGACGCTGGCATGAAGCTCCTCTTACCTGGCGCCGCCCGAAGAATTACATACCTTGAGCCTCATCAAGACGCTTGTTGACAAGCGCGATGTCGGCATCTGCCACGTCCAGTTGCCGCTTTAGTTCGGCAAATTCATCAGTTCGGCTCGATTTCGAACACCTCGCCACCTAAATTCAAAGGCGACATCTTAGACTTGGGATTATGATCCTCCGCATGCTGTCATTTCTTGACAACGCGCAGAGTCTCAGGGGCTACTATCTACACAGGGCGCATCTTACTTATGCGCAACTGACAAAAGTGTACATCATCTAACATACCTCAAAACCCGTCAGCAAGCTTTTGTCGGCCTCATGCAATCCGTCTTCTGCAGATGAAATCCTTTCAATCACCATGCCCATCAATGCACGGTGCTCCTCTGAGATAGAAGCTCGCCCTAGCAGAATCTTTAGCTCCTCCAGCCGAGCACCAGACGATGCTGGACTTGCCCTATGGCCTCTTTCGAAGGCCGGACACGGAGAACTTCGGGGGGCCGCACTGCCACCTTCCGCCCCTGCCGGATTCGGAGAAACCCTCCGCGACGACACCTCAGGGTCGCCCGCCTCGCTAGGTGGCACGGCAGGGGGAGGCGTCCCGCTCTCCATCATCTCCGGAAGAAGATCCCCCTAAGACGAGCTCTGCTGAGAAGGGCTGAGGTCTGAGCTACAAGGTAAAATCTCGGTTAATCTTCTCAGATATAAATCAAAGATTTCTCTCATCCCTCAAAAGGAAAACCTCTCTCTACTTACGGCTCGCTGGAGGGCTGATCCCCTTGAGGGCGTAGTCCGGCCGAGGGACTCCCCAGTGTCGGACCCTCTAACGAGGATTTTCCCCCCGCTTCGAGACCATGGTTTCTGGATCGTCAGAGGCGGCTCTTTTCTTCCCCTTAGGAGAGGAATTGTCGATTCCTCCCTTCGAAGCAGCCTCCTTCGAGGAGGCCATAGCTTCCTTGTCCTCCCCCTCCAAAGGCATTATTTCCAGCATCCTGACTAGCACGGGATCCGGCCTGGTTTCAGGAAGGGGAGCCGGACACCTGATCAGCTTTGCCTTCGCTATCCACTCATATTTAAAAGGACAGCTTTTTTAGGGGCAAGTTTATTATACGGATAGAAGGTCCGGACACAAGGTTGCTTACTTGAGTATCCGGGCGATTGCAGCTTAGACCTGCGTCCTCGGTTAAATCCGGACACATCTCTTGTGATCCGAAGAACAATTTATACATCTCCACGGGTGTTGCGCCCATGAAATTCTGGAGAGCTCGCGGTCCCTCCGGATTAAACTCCCATAGGCGAAGGGAGCGACGTTTGCCGGGCAATATTCGACGAATCAGCATGACCTGCGTCACCTTGACCAGGCTAAAGTCTCCTTCCAAGAGATCCTTAATGCGGCCCTGCAACAAGGGCACGTCTTTGGGCAAACCCCAATTTAACCCTCTGTTAAACCATGACGCCAGCCGTGGTGGGGGACCCGAACGAATGGCAGGAAGCGCCACCCACTTGGTGCTCCGGGGAGCGGTGATATAAAACCACTCTCGTTGCCACAAGCCTAGCTCCTCCTGAAAAGAGCCCTCGGGCCATGGAGCATCAGCATTTTTGCTTATAATAGCGCCTCCGCACTCTGCGTGCCGTCCCTTGATTATCTTCGGCTCCACTTTAAAAGTCTTGAGCCATAATCCGAAGTGAGGGGTAACACGGAGGATTGCTTCGCATACGATGATAAACGAGGAGATATGGAGGATGGACTCCGGAGCTAAGTCGTGAAATTCCAGCCCATAATAAAATAGCAGTCCCCTCACAAAGGGATCCATCGGGAAGCCCAGCCCCCGAAGGAAGTGAGACACGAACACCACGCTCTCGCCAGGCTGGGGACTGGGGATAGCCTGCCCTTGAGTAGGTAACCTGTGTGGAATTTCGGCAGTTAAGAACTTAGCCTCTCTCAACTTTAGCACGTCCTCCTCTGTGACGGAGGAGGGCATCCATCGGCCCTGAAGGTCGGAACTGGACATTGTCGAAGGTCCGAAGCGCCTGGAATCTGGAACCTAGGGTGTTGGAACTCGAGGCGACGGGCGAACTCGTTTGAGATTGAAAAAGGAGCAAGGCCCTAGTCTCTTTATAAGAGGTTGAATACCGGGAGCCCTCTCCGTGACCGTTTGGGACTCGCCTTTAATCGAGAAAGCAGGCTAACGGGCACGATTGGGTTACCCACGTCCGTATTGATGAGAATCTCGTAAAAGGGGGGTACACGATCTCTGCTCTAACAAGACGTGCCAAGGAAACTGCCTCGTGAAACATGCTGAGGTGGAAAAGTAAAAACGATTCGAGTAAAGGACTTGGCTGTAATGTGATGGTGCACTGCAGAATACGTCAGTAGATTTGATTTGTGTTAATATTATTCTCTCTATGGCAATATGTGGAAACTTATTTTACAGAGCCGGACACTACTCTTGGTGATTACAATCTTCTATGAAGGACTTGGAGGAGGAACCCGCCTTGCAATGCCGAAGACAATTTTGCGAAGCCAGGTTCAGGGGCTACTGAGGGAGTCCTGGATTAGGGGGTGTTCGGATAGCCGGACTATACCTTCAGCCGGACTCCTGGACTATGAAGATACAAGATTAAAGACTTCGTCCCGTGTCCAGATGGGACTTTCCTTGGCGTGGAAGGCAAGCTTGGCGATGCGATATTCAAGATCTCCTACCATTGTAACCGACTCTGTGTAACCCTAACCCTATCCGGTGTCTATATAAACCGGAGGGTTGTAGTTCGTAGGACAGGATCAACTCCATACACAACAATCATACCATAGGCTAGCTTCTAGGGTTTAGCCTCCTTGATCTCGTGGTAGATCTACTCTTGTACTACCCATATCATCAATATTAATCAAGCAAGAGTAGGGTTTTACCTCCATCGAGAGGGCCCGAACCTGGGTAAAACAAAGTGTCCCCTGTCTCCTGTTACCATCCGGCCTAGACGCATAGTTCGGGACCCCCTACCCGAGATCCGCCGATTTTGACACCGACAACAACCATCAAATATTGCAATTCAAACTGGTATTGTTAAAAATGAATAGAACATAGGTAATGCTTAAACATCACACTAGATGAATGTGTAAAACTGAAATAAAGGGCATGTGTTAACTAAACCAGGAATAACTAGAACCAAATATAGCCGTTCAAACTGGTATTAATATAGTCGAGCGGCACAGTTCCGACTTGCACATAATGAACAACACATTGTGAATGACTGAAATAAACAAGGCATAAATGACCAGTATAATGATACGTCTCCGTCATATCTATAATTTTAGATTGTTCCATGCCAATATTATTCAACTTTCATATACTTTTGGCAACTTTTTATATTATTTTTGGGACTAACATATTGATCCAGTGCCCAGTGCCAGTTCCTGTCTGTTGCATGTTTTTGGTTTCACAGAATATCCATATCAAACGAAGTCCAAACGGGATAAAAATGGACGGAGCTTATTTTTGTAAAATATGGAAAATTCAGAAGGAAAATCAACGTGAACAAGTGCCCAAGGTGGTCACGAGGCAGGGGGCGCCCCCCCTTAGGGCGCACCCCTACCCTCGTGAGCCCACCGTAAGGCGGTTGATGCTCCTCTTTTGCCGCAAGAAAGCTAATATTCGGAAAAAAATCACGGCGAAGGTTTCAGGCCAATCGGAATTACGGATCTCCATATATATACGAAACGGTGAAATAGAGCCAGAACAGAACGCAGAACCAGAGAGAAACAGAGAGATAGATCCAATCTCGGAGGGGCTCTCGCCCCTCCCACGCCATGGGAGCCAAGGACCAGAGGGGAAACCCTTCTCCCATCTAGGGAGGAGGTCAAGGAAGAAGAAGAAGGAGGGGCGCCCTCTCCCCCTTGCTTCCGGTGGCACCGGAGCGCTGCCGGGGCCATCATCATCACCGCCATCTTCACCAACAACTTCACCGCCATCATCACCAACTCTTCCCCCCTGTATGCAGCGGTGTAACCTCTCTCTTACCCACTGTAATCTCTACTTAAACATGGTGCTCAATGCTATATATTATTTCCCAATGATGTATGGCTATCCTATGATGTTTGAGTAGATATGTTTTGTCCTAATGGCTATTTGATGATCAAGATTGGTTTGAGTTGTATGTTTTATTATTGGTGCTGTCCTATGGTGCTCTCCGTGTCGCGCAAGCGTGAGGGATTCCCGCTGTAGGGTTTGCAATATGTTCATGATTTTCTTATGGTGGGTGGCGCGAGTGACAGAAGCACAGACCCGGGTAAGTAGGTTGTTTGCGTATGGGATAAAGGGGACTTGATAATTTAATGCTATGGTTGGGTTTTACCTTAATGAATCTTTAGTAGTTGCAGATGCTTGCTAGAGTTCCAATCATAAGTGCATATGATCCAAGTAGAGAAAGTATGTTAGCTTATGCCTCTCCCTCAAATAAAATTGCAATAATGATTACCGGTCTAGTTATCGATTGCCTAGGGACAAATAACTTTCTTGTTGACAAAAGCTCTCTACTAAAACTAATTTAGTTGTGTCTTTATGAAAACAGCCCCTAGCTTTTATTTTCATGTTCTTTACTTTCTTGCAGCTTACCCAAAAACACCTACAAAGTACTTCTAGTTTCATACTTGTTCTAGGTAAAGCGAACGTCAAGCGTGCGTAGAGTTGTATCGGTGGTCGATAGAACTTGAGGGAATATTTGTTCTACCTTTAGCTCCTCGTTGGGTTCGACACTCTTACTTATCGAAAGAGGCTACAATTGATCCCCTATACTTGTGGGTTATCAAGACCTTTTTCTGGTGCCGTTGCCGGGGAGCAATAGCGTGGGGTGAATATTCTCGTGTGTGCTTGTTTGCTTTATCACTAAGTAATTTTTATTTGTTGTTCTTAGTTGTTTTCTATCTTTAGTTATGGATATGGAACGCAAAATACCAAAAAAATAGGTGCACTTGCTACTCATGGAGATGGGGTAACTCCTAAAACCCTCGATTCTCATTATGTGAAAGATATTAAGTACTACTTTGATAATCCTGAGAAAACCCCATTCAACTTTATAATGGGAGACACGTTGGATCAACGTGAATACTTTAGGGATTATCGTTTGACACAAAAAGGAAAACTATTATGGGACCAATTTATTATGTTGCGTTGGTATGCTTGGCAACTATGCTTGAGATATGATATTACTAGTTGCTCTAGGATGAAGGCTCCACACCTTCCCTTTTCATGCAAATTTAATGTTAATGAAACCTTAGCTTCTTATGCTAATGGTATATATCATTACTATGATGTGGAACAAATAGAAGAATTTGTTGCTTTTAAGGCTGCTTATGAAATTGAATCTTTGTTTGAAAAGTATGAAGCTTTAGATGATGATGTTTATAGGCCTGAAAATCTTGCTATACTTAGATATTGCTATGAAAATTATGACTACAATTACTATATTAATGCATTTATTGAGAAAGTATCCGCTGTCCAAGAAGAGAATAATATTTTGCAGGAAGCTATGGAAGAAGAAATTGATGAAACTGTGAGCTCATTGGATGAAAAAGATAATGAGGAGAGCGAAGAACAAAAGGAGGAAGAGCGGATTGATCACCCGTGCCCACCTTCTAATGAGAGTAACTCTTCAACTCATACATTGTTTAATTCCCATTCGTGCTTACCGAAGGATGATTGCTATGATGATTGTTACGATCCCATTGATTCTCTTGAAATATCCCTTTTTGATGATTCTTGCTATGCTTGTGGCCAAGATGCCAATATGAATTACGATTATGGAGATGAACTTGCTATAGTTCCTCATGTTAAACATGAAATTGTTGATATTGCACCCACGCATGATAGTCCTATTATCTTTTTGAATTCTCCAAACTACACTATATCGGAGAAGTTTGCATTTATTAAGGATTACATTGATGGGTTGCCTTTTACCGTTGCACATGATGATTTTAATGAGTATAATATGCATGTGCTTGCTGCTCCTACTTGCAATTATTATGAGAGAGGAACTATATCTCCACCTCTCTATGTTTCCAACATGGTAAAATTGCAAGAAACTGTTTATACTATGCATTGGCCTTTACTTTGTGTGCATGAATTGTTCTTTTATGACATGCCGATGCATATGAAGAGAGTTAGACTTCGTTGTTGCATGATATATGTTGCTTTGTTCTCACTACTAAATGCCAAATCATTTCTAATTAAAATTGGCTTTGATATACCTTGGGATCCGGGTGGATTCACTACTTGAGCACTATATGCCTAGCTTAATGGCTTTAAAGAAAGCGCTGCCAGGGAGACAACCCGGAAGTTTCAGAGAGTCATTTATTTATGTTGTGTGCTTTTATAAAGTTTAGAAATAAAAATAATGTGCCAAGGTTTGCCTTTAGGATGTTTTACATTTGCTTGATGGTTTGTACGGTGCAGGACAGAAACTTTGGCTGTAGTGCGCGATTTTACGTTTTTAGCTGGAACGTCAAATGGTTATGATTCTTTTTGCAGTGTCTTCCCATACAAATTGTTTATTTTTCCTAATTTTGGTACAATTTTTCAAGTACCAGAAGTATGGTGAATGTTCAGATTATTACAGACTGTTCTGTTTTAGACAGATTCTGTTTTTGATGCATAGTTTGCTTGTTTTGATGAAACTATCAATTTATATTAGTGGATTAAGCCATGAAAAAGTTATATTACAGTAGAAACAATGCAAAAACAAAATATGAATTGGTTTGCAACAGTACTTAGAGTAGTGATTTGCTTTATTATACTAACGGATCTTACTGAGTTTTCTGTTGAAGTTTTGTGTGGATGAACTGTTCGATGATTGAGAAGGTTTCGATGTGAGAAGAAGGAAGAGAGGCAAGAGCTCAAGCTTGGGGATGCCCGAGGCACCCCAAGTAAATATTCAAGGAGACTCAAGCGTCTAAGCTTGGGGATGCTGGGAAGGCATTCCCTCTTTCTTAAACAAATATCGGTATGTTTTCAGATTCGTTTCGTTTATGCGATATGTGCAATCTTGGAGCGTCTTTTGCATTCAGGTTTTCATTTTTCTTTTATGCACCATGCTTGTATGAGATGGTCCTTGGTATATTTATAGAATGCTCATTGCACTTCACTTATATATTTTGAGTATGGCTTTATAGAATGCTTCATGTGCTTCACTTATATCATTTGAAGTTTGGATTGCCTGTTTCTCTTCACTTAGACAACCGCCATTTGTAGAATGCTCTTTTGCTTCACTTATACTTGTTAGAGCGTGGGCATATCTTTTGTAAAAAGAATTAAACTCTCTTGCTTCACTTATATCTATTTAGAGAGAGGACAGGAACTGGTCATTCACATGGTTAATCATAAAATCCTACATAAAACTTGTAGATCACTGAATATGATATGTTTGATTCCTTGCAATAGTTTTGCGATATAAAGGTGGTGATATTAGAGTCATGTTAGTCGAGTAATTGTGAAATTGAGAAATACTTGTGTTGAGGTTTGCAAGTCCCGTAGCATGCACGATGGTGAACCGTTATGTAACGAAGTCGGAGCATGAGGTGTTTATTGATTGTCTTCCTTATGAGTGGCGGTCGGGGACGAGCGATGGTCTTTTCCTACCAATCTATCCCCCTTGGAGCATGCGTGTAGTACTTTTTTCGATGACTAATAGATTTTTGCAATAAGTATGTGACTTCTTTATGACTAATGTTGAGTCCATGGATTATACGCACCCTCACCCTTCCATCATTGCTAGCCTCTTCGGTACCGTGCATTGCCCTTTCTCACCTCGAGAGTTGGTGCAAACTTCACCGGTGCATCCAAACCCCGTGATACGATACGCTCTATCACACATAAACCTCCTTATATCTTCCTCAAAACAGCCACCATACCTACCTATTATGGCATTTCCATAGCCATTCCGAGATATATTGCCATGCAACTTCCATCATCATCATATACATGACTTGAGCATTTATTGTCATATTGCTTAGCATGATTGTAAGATAGCTAGCATGATGTTTTCATGGCTTGTCCATTTTTTGATGTCATTGCTACGCTAGATCATTGCACATCCCGGTACACCGCCGGAGGCATTCATATAGAGTCGTATCTTTGTTCTAGTATCGAGTTGTAATATTGAGTTGTAAGTAAATAAAAGTGTGATGATCATCATTATTAGAGCATTGCCAAAAAAGGAGAGGCCAAAGAAGCCTAAATAAAAAAAGGGGCCAAAGAAGCCTGCAAAAAAGGGCAATGTTACTATCCTTTTACCACACTTGTGCTTCAAAGTAGCACCATCTTCTTCATATAGAGAGTCTCTTGAGTTAACACTTTCATATACTAGTGGGAATTTTCATTATAGAACTTGGCTTGTATATTCCGATGATGGGCTTCCTCAAATGCCCGAGGTCTTTATGAGCAAGCAAGTTGGATGCACACCCACTTAGTTTTAGTTTGAGCTTTCATATGCTTATAGCTCTAGTGCATCCATTGCATGGCAATCCCTACTCACTCACATTGATATCTATTAATGGGCATCTCCATAGCCCGTTGATACGCCTAGTTGATGTGAGACTATCTTCTCCTTTTTGTCTCCTCCACCATCATATTCTATTCCACCTATAGTGCTATGTCCATGGCTCACGCTCATGTATTGCGTGAAAGTTGAAAAGGTTTGAGAACGTCAAAAGTATGAAACAATTGCTTGGCTTGTCATCGGGGTTGTGCATGATTTGAATATTTTGTGTGGTGAAGATGGAGCATAGCCAGACTATATGATTTTGTAGGGATAACTTTCTTTGGCCATGTTATTTTGAAAATACATGATTGCTTTATTAGTATGCTTGAAGTATTATTGTCTTAATGTCAAAGGATAGACTATTGCTTTGAATCACTCGTGTCTTAATATTAATGCCATGATTAGACATATGATCAAGATTATGCTAGGTAGCATTCCACATCAATTTTTTTATCATTTACCTACTCGAGGACGAGCAGGAATTAAGCTTGGGGATGCTGATACGTCTCCGTCGTATCTATAATTTTTGATTGTTCCATGCCAATATTATTCAACTTTCATATACTTTTTGGCAACTTTTTATATTATTTTTGGGACTAACATATTGATCCAGTGCCCAGTGCCAGTTCCTGTCTGTTGCATGTTTTTGGTTTCGCAGAATATCCATATCAAACGGAGTCCAAACGGGATAAAAATGGACGGAGCTTATTTTTGGAAAATATGGAAAATTCGAAAGGAAAATCAACACGAACCAGTGCCCAAGGTGGTCACGAGGCAGGGGGCGCCCCCCCCCCCTAGGGCGCGCCCCTACCCTCGTGAGCCCACCGTAAGGCGGTTGACGCTCTTCTTTTGCCACAAGAAAGCTAATATTCGGAAAAAAATCAAGGCGAAGGTTTCAGGCTAATCGGAGTTACGGATCTCCATATATATATGAAACGGTGAAACAAAGCCAGAACGGAACGCAGAACCAGAGAGAAACAGAGAGATAGATCCAATCTCGAGCCCCTCCCATGCCATGGGAGCCAACGACCAGAAGGGAAACCCTTCTCCCATCTAGGGAGGAGGTCAAGGAAGAAGAAGAAGAAGGGGGGCCTCCCCCCCTTGCTTCCGGTGGCGCCGGAGCGCTGCCGGGGCCATCATCATCACCGCCATGTTCACCAACAACTTCACCGCCATGATCACCAACTCTTCCCCCCTCTATGCAGCGGTGTAACCTCTCTCTTACCCGCTGTAATCTATACTTAAACATGGTGCTCAACGCTATATATTATTTCCCAATGATGTATTGCTATCCTATGATGTTTGAGTAGATCTGTTTTTTCCTAATGGCTATTTGATGATCAAGATTGGTTTGAGTTGTATGTTTTATTATTGGTGTTGTCCTATCGTTGTAGGGTTTGCAATATGTTCATGATTTTCTTATGGTGGGTGGCGTGAGTGACAGAAGCACAGACCCGGGTAAGTAGGTTGTTTGCGTATGGGATAAAGGGGACTTGATACTTTAATGCTATGGTTGGGTTTTACCTTAATGAATCTTTAGTAGTTGCGGATGCTTGCTAGAGTTCCAATCATAAGTGCATATGATCCAAGTAGATAAAGTATGTTAGCTTATGCCTCTCCCTCATATAAAATTGCAATAATGATTACCGGTCTAGTTATCTATTGCCTAGGGACAAATAACTTTCTTGTTGACAAAATCTCTCTACTAAAACTAATTTAGTTGTGTCTTTATCTAAACAGCCCCTAGCTTTTATTTTTGTGTTCTTTACTTTCTTGCAGCTTACCCAAAAAACACCTACAAAGTACTTCTAGTTTCATACTTGTTCTAGGTAAAGCGAGCGTCAAGCGTGCTTAGAGTTGTATCGGTGGTCGATAGAACTTGAGGGAATATTTGTTCTACCTTTAGCTCCTCGTTGGGTTCGACACTCTTACTTATCAAAAGAGGCTACAATTGATCCCCTATACTTGTGGGTTATCATATAACAACCAAATACGGCCATTGAAAACTGGACAGAGTCTCACTGCAACCAACCTAACAAACAAATACAGATAAACACGGCATATGCTTGAAAACTGGACAAATGCTCACTACAACCAACCTAACAAGCAGATAAAGATAAACAAGGCATCTGCTTGATAACTGGACAAATGCTAAAAAAAGCAACCTAACAACCAAATACAGATAAACAAGGCATCCGCTTGATAACTGGACAAATGCTAAAAAAGCAACCTAACAACCAAATACAGATAAACAAGGCATCTGCTTGATAACTGGACAAATACTCACCGCAACCAAACTAAGAACCAAATACAGATAAACAAGGCATCTGCTCGATAACTGAAAAAAATGCTCACTCCAACCAACCTACCAACCAAATACAGATAAACAAGGCATCTACTCACTATAAACAACCAAATATAGCCATTCATGGAACTGAAGTGGACAATTCATACTTAAACATCACATATACCTATGAAACAATACATTTTTTCATAACTAAAATAATTAAACATGGCACAGTTAAAGCACCGCATAGCAAATGCTACTACAACAAAGGGTACGGGTTGGCAAGCTAGAAAAGGTAAGATTTGCTGATAGAATGTTGCCTCACTTTCATGGACGGGATCCTTCCAGTTGGAAGAGCATAGGCCCATGGTGCGCTCTCTGATGTCACAGATGGGTTGTTTCACCTTGGAAGAACCTTCGTTGGTGCCATCCTCGTGGTCGTGGTCGATGAGATCTGACTTGGCAATTGAGGATCCCAAGCCGCCGCCGTAGAATGTGTCCTTCAGAAATGAAAAAATGGGCTCAATGTTGTATAAAGCTCGCAAATCCTTGACCACTTGGTGGAGGAGATCAGTGGCACGACCGTCGAAGAGATCGATGGTGGTTAAACCAGAGTGGTTGGGGATGGACCACTTAACCTGTGACATGGCCCGCATGAAGCCATCAGTGTGGACGAGCTTGATGTCGTAGCCAGCTTTCCCGAGATACAGTAATACGCTAGCCCGCTGACATGAAGCCTTCGGCATGGCAACATAGTCAACTTCTTCGCCGGCTTCCGCGGCGACGTGTTTCTCCGAGATCGACAGGTCGGGCCGAATGGCGGCCACCTCGACAACGTCCGCCGGAGAGGCCATGATAAACCTCTTCTTGGCCGAACGCTCGTCGGGCTCCCTGGGATACATGGTCGAGCTTAGGCTGTGACATTTTGGAACAGGGGATGTGGACCTGGCGGGAAGGGACACCGCATGCCTCAACTAAAAACTCAGGGGGAGTGGGGCGATGGTATGGGAATTGCTGGGTAACCTGAACTTTATTATATAAGCTAGGAGGAACGGGGAGACCGGCAGGAGTTGGCGGCGGCGCCGGCGGCCGCCGCGAGCTAGGGTTCGAGGGGGGAGGGTTGGTATTTGAGGATATGTTGCGGCTATTGAAAATTTTAGTAATGGTGGGTGGAGATGGTGGTGGACAAGGGAGGGCGACGGTTCAAATGCCTCGGCTACTGCAATTTTACTATAATTAAGGTCGGTGCTGGAGGAGTGTTGGCGACAGTTGAAGTATGGCCGCTACTAAAATTTTGGTAAAGGAATTGATGCAGGGCGGGAGTGACCAAGATCGCACATGATCCAATAACAATAAGCATGTATGATAATAAGGAAAAGTGGCGCGGATCCGCTGATTTTGCAACGCTCAAGGCGGGTAGTTTGTTTTTTATATTTCTAGCTAGCTGGTCTATTGCACACGGTTCGTCCTAATTTTCAAATAAACTTACCCGCCTTTAGCTTGCATAGGCGTTGTGATTTTAGCGCACTTGCATCGCACACGGTTGAGCCAGTACCTCCAGCTTAATTTGCTCGTGCTTGCGCAGGCGTGGTGATTCACATCACACTTGTATCGCACACGGTTAAGATATTATACCCCGAGCCCGTTGAGGGTCATGAGTCTTTGCAGCAAAAAATAAAGTTAGAGAGGGTCAAAATACAGCCACACCAGCATGTGGCCCAAATATATATGAGTGAAAAGGGTGGTCTGTGATGTTCAAAATTCCAATGCACAACTTTGACCCCGCGGGCCCACGGTTGGGCGCGTCGTTGAAGATCGATGAGAGGGGCCAGAAGTCAAGAACCACCTGGAACTGGCCAAATATATGTACGAATATTGGGGATGTTTAAAACTTTTAATACACAATGCATAACTTTGGTGCCACCTGCCTCGCAAACCCGAAAGCACCCTAACAACCACCTAGCTAGGATATATATAATGACATAATGTCATACCTCACTAGGATGCTTGGCCCACCACCTCACACTTCGTGTCAGCGGGGCGGATGCATGTAATGATTGATACTTTGGTCATACATGCATGTCGCCATGACCTACCATAAGACGGACCAATGAATCTATAGTTTGGTCAAATGACAGTTGTTGTTGTCGATAAACCGCTTGGGCAATAGATTGAACCATCATAAAAATCGCACGAGAGGGACCACAAAACCAGCACCTCTTGCATGCGGCCCAAAATGATGTATGTTGGGAAGGGGTGATGTGTGTTTTCAATATAGAATAATATATAATTTAGATGTGGTGCCTACCTCTCGATACAGACAACAACCATGAAAGCAAGGTAGTTAAGGACGAGATACGCAGGGTTTGATGTAGGTTGAACCCAACAATCCGAGCATCTGGGAGGGAATCCTGACAACGCATGAGCTCGAGCTTTGGTTGACCGACATTTGACGGTGACCGACCCTAACACGAACTAGGAGGAATCCATTTGTGGCCAACACATACCCCTCATTATTGGTCAAAGGGATGATATATATATACACTCGGGGAGCCCACAAATATCTATGTCGTCACAGAAACTGCACAAGGGAGATGTGGTCGATCAAAAGACCCCATATACACTACATGCGACCCAAAAATATGAATGGGTACGATGGTGTAGTATGTGTTTAAATCCAAAATGCACAACTTCGATGGGCCACCAACTACATTACAAACCGAACAATGTACCCGACTCCAAGCCTGGTTCAATACATACGATGTCAGTTTCCCAACTTCGAGGCAGCGACACGGGGGCGGGGGGGTCGTCCCACGCATGCGCTCAAACTTTATTTTGTCTAGCATGGGACACATCTATATATATCTATACATCTATACACCTATATAGTGTGCGAATAACTTTGAAAGTTTCTTGTTGGATGAAGCCAATCCGATGGTACAGAGATGGCAAATCCGAGCACTACTGGCCATTGGATATCATCTACATTCCACCAGATTCTGCCACATGTACAATCTAGA
Source organism: Triticum aestivum (assembly GCF_018294505.1). NCBI lineage: Eukaryota > Viridiplantae > Streptophyta > Magnoliopsida > Poales > Poaceae > Triticum > Triticum aestivum. The sequence continues at coordinate 328,681,811 of NC_057794.1, forward strand.
AGACTCCATGGTTGAACTTAAGCATAATGCACAAACCACAAAACACAAGCACTTCTCCTTTGTTCTCTAGAATCTTCCATATCTTAATTGCCCAAACTATTTTTTTCTAAATGAATTGTCACTTTTTGATTTTACCTTTACAATGCACAATTCCATGAACCTTAAAATAGATTTTTTTATAAAACTAATTTATTTTGGATGAGATGAACTATAAGAATTAAACGAACATCTACATCATGCATATCTGGGAGAAGAGGTGGGAAACCGATGAGAGGAGTGGCGAGAAACGGTAGCCTATTTTGAATGAAAACTTAGTAGAGAAGGAAGCATGAGCTACACAATGCATGCACACAGTGCTTACCCATGTACTGCATGTGCTGTCGAAAGGCCTCAGGGTTGTCGTTCGATCCTGGAGCATTCAACGGCGCAGACGTACGATCCGTGGGGTTTGGGTTCTGGCCAGTCAGAATGCACGACTCAGATCGCGCGTGCAGCGGGGGCGGGGGGGATATCATATGGAAACCAACATTCGGTGGAAACTGGTGAAAACCACGAGAAAAATATGTTTTGAAGTTTCAAAAAAATGAAAAAATGCGGAATGTTAAGAGGATGATGTTTTATTGCCACACAAAATTTCAAGTTGAAACACATTACGAGATGTGAGCTGTGAAAAAGACAAAATCAGCGTTGAATAGTGCCAAATAGTAATGTCACTATTCAGGGCTGAATTTTTCTTTTTCATAGCTCACATGTCATAATGTTTTTCAACTTGAATTTTTGTGTCGCAATAAAACATCACCTTCTTAACATCCCACATTTTTCAGATTTTTATGAAACTTTAAAATATGGTTTCCACGATGTTTTCATTGAATATCGGCTTTCGTGAGTGAACCCTATGCTATTTGAAAACATTTCGTGAGAAGAATCTCGGTTTTTAAATCCTCGTAAATCCAAAACTAAGCCGAAAATCGTGAAACCTGCCATGGTGTCACAACATGGCACTTATATGTCGAGGAATTTTTTTCGTCCATTGTGGCACAAGTTTTATTACAAGCCTCTTACAAACCGAAGCTTCTCTCAAAGAAGCCTCATGGTTCCGATAGGGAAACGTGTTCCCCTTGTGGGCGAAACGTAATTACTGCCTCTTTTCGCCTTGTATTTTCTTCCACTGGCAACATGGAATGACATGATATCCGTGCTGAAATTTAAACTTATTCAGGGTTCGTTTGGCCTTTTTATACACTAATTGAGTTTCCTTGACATTTAGTGTCCATAATTCAAATTTGAACTACAAATACATGCTCTAGTTCACCAAAATGGCTAAAAAAATTATACATGTGTCCTTGGGTGCATGTTTAGGTCTCATGCCAGGAATGGGAATGAATTACAACCGTACCGGTGTCATGGCTCGTCCTCAAACATTTCGAATCTCGGTTTTTAAGTCCCCATAAATCCTAAACTCACCAAAAAGTCATCAAAGGTGGCATGGTGTCACGTCATGGCACATATATGTCGTGGTAAAAAACATTGTCTAATTTGGGCCAAGCTTTATTACAAACCTCTTACAAAAACCGGAGCTTCTCTCAAAGAAGCCTCGTGGTTTCGATAGGGAAACGTGTCCCCCTTGTGGGCGAAATGTAATCACTGCCTCTTTTATCCTTGAATTTTCTTCCACGGGCAACATGGAACGACATGATATTCGTGCTGAAATTTAAACTTATTCAGGGTTCGTTTGGCCTTTTATACACTAATTGAGTTTCCTAGGCATTTAATGTCCATAATTCAAATCTGAACTACAAATACATGCTCCGGTTCACCAAAATGGCTAGAAAAAATATACATGTGTCCTTGGGTGCATGTTTAGGTCTCATGCCAGGAAAGGGAACGAATTACAACCGTATCGGTGTCCTGGCTCGTCCTCAAACATTTCGAATCTCGGTTTTTATGTCCCCATAAATCCTAAACTCACCAGAAAGTCATCAAAGGTGGCATGGTGTCACGTCATGGAACATATATATCGTGGTAAAAACATTTCCAATTTGGACCAAGCTTTATTACAAACGTCTTACAAACCGGAGCCTGCCGCAAGAACCCTCGTGGTTTCAATAGGGAAACGTGTCCTCTTGTGGGCCAAACGATAATCATCCCTCTTCTAGCCTCGTATTTTCTTCTACACACGACATGGAACAACTAGAGATTCACGCTGAACTTTGAAATTATCCAGGGTTCATTTGACCTTTTTTATTCATTAATTGAGTTTTCTAGGTATTTAATGTCCATAATTCAAATCCGAACTACAAATACATGCTCCAGTGCACCAAAATGCCTAGAAAAAACGTACATGTTTCCTTGGGGTGCATTTTTAGGTCCCATGGAATGAATAGGAACGAATTCAACCATCTTGCCGTCCTGGCTTGGCCACAAACATTGCGAATCTCGGTTTTTCAATCTTTGTAAATCCAAAACTCACCAGGAAATCATGAAACTTGGCATGGTGTCACTACATGGTACATATAATTGTTCAATTTGGACGAAGCTATATTACAAGCCTTTTACAAACCAGAGCATGTCGCAACCCTCGTGGTTCCGGTAGGGAAACATGCCCCTCTTATGGGAGAAACGATAATCGTTGCCTCTTCTCGCCTTGAACTTTATTTTCTACAGGCAACATAGAATAACAGGAATGTCGGGCTAAAATTTGAAAGTGTTCATTGTTTGTTTGGCCATTGTATATATATTACTAATTACTAAGTTTTCTATGCATTAAATGTAGTCCAAAATTCAAATTTGAACTACAACCACATGCTCCAGTGAAGCAAAATGGGTGGGAAATCATACATGTGTCATTGGGTGCATGTTTAGGTCTCGTTTAAGGAATGGGAATGAATTACAAACTTGTCGTCGTCCTGAAACATTGAGAATCTCGGTTTTTAAATCCTAGTAAATCAAAGACTCACCCAAAAAACATGAAACTTGGCATGGTTTCATGACATGGCACATATATGCCGTGGTAAAAAATCATCCAGTTTGAGAAGAAGCGCACACATTAGTAGCCAACGAAGTCCTTTTTGAAACAAAAAACCAACACGTTAATATCGCAAACGGTTGTACTATATTAACCGTGTCAAAATTAAACCATACTCAGTGGCGTGCGTGAGGCTGTTTGATTAGACGGGACAAGCGCGAGAAGTCCGCCCTGCAGGCTCGACAGGATGCGTGCGAGCATTCCACCGCGCAGGCTCGACGGGACGTGTGCATCCTGTCCACCTCGTAGGCTCGACGGGACACATGCGAGCAGCAAGGCCGCCCATGCTCACCGGGAAGTGATGTCTACTACACAACCTTCTTCTTATAGACGTTGTTGGGCCTCCAAGTGCAAAGGTTTGTAGGACAATAGCAAATTTCCCTCAAGTGGATGACCTAAGGTTTATCAATCCGTGGGAGGCATAGGATGAAGATGGTCTCTCTCAAACAACCCTGCAACCAAATAACAAAGAGTCTCTTGTGTCCCCAACACACCCAATACAATGGTAAATTGTATAGGTGCACTAGTTCTGCGAAGATATGGTGATACAAGTGCAATATGGATGGTAGATATAGGTTTTTGTAATCTGAAAATATAAAAACAGCAAGGTAGCAAGTGGTAAAAGTGAGCGTAAATGGTATTGCAATGCGTTGAAACAGGGTCTAGGGTTCATACTTTCACTAGTGCAAGTTCTCTCAACAATAATAACATAATTGGATCATATAACTATCCCTCAACATGCAACAAAGAGTCACTGCAAAGTCACTAATAGCGGAGAACAAACGAAGAGATTATTGTAGCGTACGAAACCACCTCAAAGTTATCCTTTCTGATCGATCTATTCAAGAGTTCGTAGTAAAATAACACGAAGCCATTCTTTCCGTTCAATCTATCATAGAGTTCGTACTAGAATAACACCTTAAGACACAAATCAACCAAAACCCTAATGTCACCTAGATACTCCAATGTCACCTCGAGTTTCCGTGGGTATGATTATACGATATGCATCACACAATCTCAGATTCATCTATTCAACCAACACAAAGAACTTCAAAGAGTGCCCCAAAGTTTATACCCGAGAGTCAAGACAAAAACGTGTGCCAACCCCTATGCATAAGTTGATGACGTCACGGAACTCGCAAGTTGATCACCAAAACATACATCAAGTAGATCACGTGATACCCCATTGTCACCACAGATAAGCACATGCAAGACATACATCAAGTGTTTTCAAATCCTTAAAGACTCAATCCGATAAGATAACTTCAAAGGGAAAACTCAATACATCACAAGAGAGTAGAGGGGGAGAAACATCATAAGATCCAATTATAATAGAAAAGCTCGCGATACATCAAGATCGTGCCGAATCAAGAACACGAGAGAGAGAGAGAGAGAGATCAAACACATAGCTACTGGTACATACCCTCATCCTCGAGGGTGAACTACTCCCTCCTCGTCATGGAGAGCACCGGGATCATGAAGATGGCCACCGGAGAGGGATTCCCCCTTCGGTAGGGTGCCAGAACGGGTCTAGATTGGTTTTCGGTGGCTACAGAGGCTTGCGGCAGCGGAACTCCCGATCTATGTTTCTTTATGGAAGTTTCTGTATATATAAGACGTTTTGGCGTCGAGAACAAGTCAGGGGGGTCTCCGGGCTGTCCACGAGGCAGGGAGGCGCACCCAGGGTGGTGGGCGCGCCCCCCACCCTCGTGGGCAGCCCGAGACTCTTCTGGCCCAACTCTTTTACTCCATGGCCTTCTTCTGGTCCTAAAATAAGCTCCGTCAAGTTTCAGGTCAATTGGACTCCGTTTGGTTTTCCTTTTCTGCAATACTCAAAAACAAGGAAAAGACAGAAACTGGCACTAGGCTCTACGTTAATAGGTTAGTCCCAAAAATCATATAAAATAGCATATAAATGCATATAAAACATCCTAGATGGATAATATAATAGCATGGAACAATCAAAAATTATAGATACGTTGGAGACATATCAGGAAGCGAGCTCTTTGACCTCCATGCACCAGCCGTTGCCCGCCTCGCTCACAACTTCTCCATTAATGGGTTAATCTCATGAGCGCAGAAGTTTCTATTTTTTTACAGCAAGATCGCAAAGACTTCACCCAAGTCTTCCCAAAGGTTCTACTTGGCACAAACACTAATTAAAACATAAAATCACATCTAAACATACGTTAGATGAATTATTTATTACTAAACAGGATCAAAAAGCAATGAATAAAAAATAAAATTGGGTTGCCTCCCAACAAGCGCTATCGTTTAACGCCCCTAGCTAGGCATGATGATTTCAATGATGCTCACATAAAAGATAAGAATTGAAACATAAAGAGAGCATCATGAAGAATATGACTAGCACATTTAAGTATAACCCACTTCCTATGCATTGGGATTTTGTGAGCAAACAATTTGTGGGAATAAGAATCATCTTGCATAGGAAGGTAAAACAAGCATAACTTCAAGATTTTCAACATGTAGAGAGGAAACTTGATATTATTGCAATTCCTACAAGCATATGTTCCTCCCTCATAATAATTTTCAGTAGCATCATGGATGAATTCAACAATATAACTATCACATAAAGCATTCTTTTCATGATCTATAAGCATAGAAAATTTACTACTCTCCACATAAGCAAAATTCTTGTCATTCGGAATAGTAGTGGGAGCAAAATCAACAAAATAATTATCATGTGAGGCATAATCCAATTGAAAACTAAAATCATGATGACAAGTTTCATGGTTATCATTATTCTTAATAGCATACAAGTCATCACAATAATCATCATAGATAGCAACTTTGTTCTCATAACCAATTGGAACCTCTTCCGAAATAGTGGAATCATCACTAAATAAAGTCATGGCCTCTCCAAATCCACTTTCATAATTATCACAACAAGATTCAACTCCCTCCAAAATAGTGGGATCATTACTTCCTAAAGTTGACACTCTTCCAAACCCACTTTCATCAATATAATCATCATAAATAGGAGGCATGCTATCATTAAAATAAATTTGCTCATCAAAACTTGGGGGAGAAAAAATATCATCTTCATCAAACATAGCTTCCCCAAGCTTGTGGCTTTGCATATCATTAGCAGCATGGATATTCAAGGGATTCATACTAACAACATTGCAATCATGCTCATCATCCAAAGATTTAGTGCCAAACATTTTAATACATTATCCTTCTAACACTTTGGCACAATTATCGGAATCCTTACTTTCACGGAAGACATTAAAAAGATGAAGCATATGAGGCAAACTTAATCCCATTTTTTGTAGTTTTCTTTTATACACTAAACTAGTGAAAAAACAAGAAACAAAAAGATTCGATTGCAAGATCTAAATATATACCTTCAAGCGCTAACCTCCCCGGCAACGGCGCCAGAAAAGAGATTGATGTCTACTACACAACCTTCTTCTTGTAGACGTTGTTGGGCCTCCAAGTGCAGAGGTTTGTAGGACAGTAGCAAATTTCCCTCAAGTGGATGACCTAAGGTTTATCAATCCGTGGGAGGCGTAGGATGAAGATGGTCTCTCTCAAACAACCCTGCAACCAAATAACAAGTCTCTTGTGTCCCCAACACACCCAATACAATGGTAAATTGTATAGGTGCACTAGTTCGGCGAAGAGATGGTGATACATGTGCAATATGGATTGTAGATATAGGTTTTTGTAATCTGAAAATATAAAAACAGCAAGGTAGCAAGTGGTAAAAGTGAGCGTAAATGGTATTGCAATGCGTTGAAACAAGGCCTAGGGTTCATACTTTCACTAGTGCAAGTTCTTTCAACAACAATAACATAATTGGATCATATAACTATCCCTCAACATGCAACAAAGAGTCACTCCAAAGTCACTAATAGCGGAGAACAAACGAAGAGATTATTGTAGCGTACGAAACCACCTCAAAGTTATCCTTTCTGATCGATCTATTCAAGAGTTCCTAGTAAAATAACACGAAGCTATTCTTTCCGTTCAATCTATCATAGAGTTCGTACTAGAATAACACCTTAAGACACAAATCAACCAAAACCCTAATGTCACCTAGATACTCCAATGTCACCTCGAGTTTCCGTGGGTATGATTATACGATATGCATCACACAATCTCAGATTCATCTATTCAACCAGCACAAAGAACTTCAAAGAGTGCCCCAAAGTTTCTACCCGAGAGTCAAGACAAAAACGTGTGCCAACCCCTATGCATAAGTTGATGACGTCACGGAACTCGCAAGTTGATCACCAAAACATACATCAAGTAGATCACGTGATACCCCATTGTCACCACAGATAAGCACATGCAAGACATACATCAAGTGTTTTCAAATCCTTAAAGACTCAATCCGATAAGATAACTTCAAAGGGAAAACTCAATACATCACAAGAGAGTAGAGGGGGAGAAACATCATAAGATCCAACTATAATAGAAAAGCGCGCGATACATCAAGATCGTGCCGAATCAAGAACACGAGAGAGAGAGAGAGATCAAACACGTAGCTACTGGTACATACCCTCAGCCCCGAGGGTGAACTACTCCCTCCTCATCATGGAGAGCACCGGGATGATGAAGATGGCCACCGGAGAGGGATTCCCCCCTTCGACAGGGTGCCGGAGCGGGTCTAGATTGGTTTTCGGTGGCTACAGAGGCTTGCGGTGGTGAAACTCCCGATCTAGGTTTCTTTCTAGAAGTTTCTGTATATATAAGAGGTTTTGGCGTCGAGAACAAGTCAGGGGGGTCTTCGGGTTGTCCACGAGGCAGGGAGGCACGCCCAGGGGGGTGGGCGCCCCCCACCCTCGTAGGCAGCACGAGACTCTTCTGGCCCAACTCTTTTACTCCATGGCCTTTTTCTGGTCCAAAAATAAGCTCCGTCAAGTTTCGGGTCAATTGGACTCCGTTTGGTTTTCCTTTTCTGTGATACTCAAAAACAAGGAAAAAAACAGAAACTAGCACTGGGCTCTAGGTTAATAGGTTAGTCCCAAAAATCATATAAAATAGCATATAAATGTATATAAAACATCCTAGATGGATAATATAGTTGCATGGAACAATCAAAAATTATAGATACGTTGGAGACGTATCAGGAAGCGAGCTCTTTGACCTCCATGCACCGGCCGTCGCCCGCCTCGCTCACAACTTCTCCATTAACGGGTTAATTAAATGTCACGTCCCTAGCTGCTGGTAGTGCTCTAGGCTAGCTTCATGTTTGCATCATGTTTAAATTCTGAAATTTGAACTGAGGGAATTTTGGAAGCCTCAAAAACTTAAATAAAAGAGGGGCAAAGAACCCTGGAAAATGCATTCAATGTTTTCAAAATGACCTTAAATAATGTTGGTTATATTTTGGCAAGGGTTTTGCACCAAACCAAAAATAATGAACATTTTTGAGGAATATTTTGAGCACTGAATTTAAATCATTACTTTATTTGCATTTGGAACTATATTCCTAACTTATATAGAATATATTTCCAAATACCCTGAAACATTTTTATGTGCTTTTGGAAAAGTCCATTAAGCAGCATAAATATTTTCAGAGGAGTTTTTGGCATTGTTTGAATTATTTTAAATTCAAAACAGTGGCAAAATAAATTAAATAAAATAAAACAGAACTGAAATATAAAAAAAAGAGAGAAACCTACCTGGCGCAGCTCCTCCAGCCACTTACCTGGCGCCACCATCGGCCCAGCGCGGCCCATCCCACCTCCTCCCCCTTGTCCTCTTCCTCCTCTGCCAGGAGGACGAACAGAGGCGAGGCGTGGCGCGCGCCGACGCTGCCTCGGCCACCTCCTGCTTCCCCTGGCCACCTCCTGCTTCCCCTGGCCGCGTGGATGAATGCCCCGGTGTCGTCCCGATCCGCCTGACCTCTCACTCTTCCCCTGCTCCCTCTCTCGCCGTTTTCCACCTCACCGAACATGCTCGCCGCCGCCGACGAGCTCCCTCGTGGCCACCGGCCACCCCTAGCCTCGCCGATGCGCCCAAAGGCTCCGCCTTGACCCCCTCCTCCTCCTCCACCGAGCCACGCCCCTCCAGAAGCCCCGAACGTCCTCTCCGGGCTCATCTCCTACCTCGGACCCGCCGGTCGCCGTCGCCCAAATTCGTGGAACTCCGGCCGTTCCCGAGCAAGCCGAGCCCCTCTTCGTGATCGCTGTGAGCTCCTCCACCCTTTCCCCCTCTTCCCCGCTTCATTTGATCGCCGTAGCCGTCACCCCCTTTATGGCCGAAACGCGCCGCCGCCTGAGCTCAACGTCGGCGTAGCTCCGGTGACCATTTGGTCCCGGGCATGCGCCCAACGCGCTCCTCGCATCGCGTAGAGCCTCCGTGGCACCTCGCCGCGCTCGTTTGCGCATCGCAGCCCCATCCCCACTTGCACCCGAGCTTCGGCCGCCGCCGAGCTCGTCGTCGGCACCACTCCGGCCACTCCCCGGCCGCGCCACCACCACAGTTGGATGCGGACGAGCGTCCGCATCCCGAAGCTGTGCTCCGCACGCCAAACCAAGCCCTGTGGGAAAAACCCGAGGCTCGCCACCGCGGCTGGCCTCGCCGGCGTCAAGCCGCCGGTGGGTTGACCCACTTGACCACGGCGGAACCCCCCCCTGGGTCGATGACAGGTGGGGCCAGCCCCTGTTAATTAGTTTAGGTGTTAGATTAGTTAACACTAATTAAATTAGTTAACTATTTAAGCCACTGACATGTGGGCCCTAGTGCCCTAATCTTTAATTAAACTAAACTAAACCCCCTCTGTTTAACCTGTGACGCTGACATATGGGTCCCACAGGTCAGTTTGACCTGGACGGCGCCCGTTGACCTGCTGACGTCACTATGAGGTCATGATGACGCAATAATTCCTTTCTGGAATTTAAATAATCTTAAATGATTTAATAATTTCAGAAAATAGCTAAAACTTCTATAAATCATAGAAATTTAACCGTAACTCCAAATTAAATAAATTATATATGAAAAATTATCAGAAAAATTCAAGGAATCCATCTGTACCATTTTCATGCATGTTAGAACAACTTATAGGTGCTGTTTAGCACAAATCAATTAAATGGCATTTGAATAATCACATATGGAGTTTGAATTTGAATCTTGTATTCAAACCAACCCCATTTAACTTGTTGCTAGTTACATTAGCTCAAAACACATTCATATTGCCATGTCATAGCATGCATCATTTTGTGCATTGCATTGATTGTGTTTTTCTGTGTTGCCGGTATTTGTCCCCTCTCGATAGACGCGATACCGATGATGTGATCGTTGACACTGATGAAGACTCAATGTTATCTTCAGAAGTGCCAGGCAAGCAAAACCCCCTTGTTCATTCCGATAAAATCCCACTCTCTCGCTCCTGCTCTCTTTTACTGCATTAGGACAACAACGATTCATCTGTTACTTGCTGCGGTAGCTGAACCCCTTTATCCTCTGCATGACCTGTCATTCCACAGTAAATAGATGAAACCCACTAGCATGAGTAGGAGTTGTTTGAGCCCTGTTGTGCCTACTCATTCATGTTTGTTTGTCATGCCTGCTACTGCTTAGAGTTGAGTCAGGTCTGATTCATCGGGGATGAATCAGAGGCGTGTGAACATGTCCTACTGTGTGTGAGCTAAGTGTGTGAACACGATTTGGTAAAGGTAGCGGTGAGAGGCCATGTAGGAGTACATGGTGGGTTGTCTCATTGCAGCCGTCCTCAGGAACTGAGTTCTGTGTTTGTGATCCATGATTCAGCTACTACCACGCATTGGGCCCGAAACCAATGGACCCTCTCGGCTTCTTGATCACCCTTGTCCTCTGTCCAGGAGTTGCAAGTAGTTTCTGGTGTTTGTAGTATGCTGGAGGCCGTGCGCAGCGCTGACCGTAGGGGTGGGCTGTGATGCGGTAGGCACGTGGCACGGTGTACCGGGCGCCCGTTTGGTGTCTCGGGAACCCTGTTCACATCGTTTGGGGCTGTGAGCGAAACTCCGGCCGGATCTCCTCATGGATGGAACCCGAATAGGCGATAAACCTGGACTAGAGACTTGAGTGTTTGGGCAGGCCGTGGCCGACACCCACGTTGGGCTTCCGCTTGAAGGTTGCCGAGTACATGTCGTGTAAACGGCGGTAAGTGGTGAGAGCGTGTGTGAAGAAGTACACCCCTGCAGGGTTAATATGATCTATTCGAATAGCCGTGTCCGCGGAAAAGGACTTCTGGGTTGCTTATATCAGTTCATAGACAAGTGAAAGTGGATACTCTAAAATACGCAAGATAAGCGTGAGTGCTATGGATGGCGTTCTCGTAGGGAGACGGGAGCGGATCCATAGTGGTGTATTGATATGGTGAATATGTGGACTCGTGTGCGCCACCTCAAAAGAGTCGCTTGCAGTCGTAGTTTAGGATAGCCACCTAGTCAAAGCTGGCTTGCTGCAGTTAAACCCCACCATCCCCTTGTTGAAAATGATGCATATGTAGTTAGTTCTGATGTAAGTCTTGCTGGGTACATTTGTACTCACGTTTGCCTATTTTATGTTTTTGCAGAGAGACTTCGGTCTCACTAGTAGTTTCGCGTGGACTTCGACGTTTAGCTTGATACCTCAGCTACGATCTTGTGCCCTCGGCAGGATCTGGTAGATAGTCAGGCTTCTCAGCCTTTTTCATTTATAGATGTCTGTACCCAGACATGATAGCTTCCGCTTGTGCTTTGACTTGTATGCCCTGAGTGTTGGGTCATGAGACCCATGTTTGTAATATCTCGCTCCTCGGAGCCTATTAATTAAATACTTGTGTCGTAGAGTCATGTTGTGATGCCTTGTTGTATTTGCACATATCGAGCATATTGTGTGTATGATTGAAATGCTTGGTATGTGTGGGATCTGACTATCTAGTTGTTTATCCTTAGTAGCCTCTCTTACCGGGAAATGTCTCCTAGTGTTTCACTGAGCCATGGTAGCTTGCTACTGCTCCGGAACACTTAGGCTGGCCGGCATGTGTCCTTCTTCGTTCCTGTGTCTGTCCCTTCGGGGAAATGTCACGCGATGAATACCAGAGTCCTGTTAGCCCGCTACAGCCCGGTTCACCGGAGTCCTGCTAGCCCAGTGCTACAGCCTGGATTCACTCGCTGATGACCGACACGTTCGATGCTGGGTCATGGATGCCTGTCCCTGTAAGTCTGTGCCACTTTGGGTTTACGACTAGCCATGTCAGCCCGGGCTCCTTATCATATGGATGCTAGCGACACTGTCATATACGTGTGCCAAAAGGCGCAAACGGTCCCGGGCAAAGGTAAGGCGACACCCGTGGGAATACCGTGCGTGAGGCCGCAAAGTGATATGAGGTGTTACATGCTAGATCGATGTGGCATTGAGTCGGGGTCCTGACAGCGTTGGTATCAGAGCTTGACTGCCTGTAGGTTACCAAGCCAAACTGGTCGAAGTTGAGTCTAGAAATTCTTTAGTTATATAAGGGAATTGATTGTGGGATGGAACGTAAGGCTCTTTTTACTCCTTATACCTCATGCCCTTCTGATCTGAGTCATCTTATCTTTTCTACGGGGATTAAGAACTAGGCTATCTTTTCTTTCTATCAGGATCACGTGTTACTAATCAGTGGACTTATAAGATTGTTGGATTTAAGTCTCAGTTCAGTTCCTACTACTTCCGTATGATAATTGTTGATCTCGGAACCTTGATATTGTGCTTCTAAGTGGTTATGCCACCATTTTTGTGAATGTCTCAAATCTTTTCCGAGCATTTACAACCGTTATGCTATCCGAGTCATCCCAGGTTTCTAAAGAGTCTGATGCATTTGCAAAATCCTTTTTCTCCGGTTTCAATGTCTGTTAGGCCAGGTTAATCACACAAATTGTTGAGCTGAGGTACTCTACTGCCTCAACCTTTATGTTGGAGTTATTATTATGACCCTAGGTGTCTCAGGGGATCATCTAGTGGTCTAGCCATGATTTGTGTCCTAGTGTGATGATTCTGGCCATCATTCTCGAAAGCATCCTGTGATGCCATTTAGTTAGTAGGTATTCTATTCTTGGGTTCTTAAACCCGAGATTCACTCTACTTAAATCATGTTGATAGTGTTGCTCGTTCCTTTAGGTTATTAGTAACCTTTGCATTAGTCCTCGATGTTCGTGGTATTCCTTTCTTCCAAATACTATGAACCGCTTATGGCAGATGTTCCTCGCTGATCGAAAGATCACAATCAGAGTGCTCTCGATGGGTTCTCGATTCTACATTGTGACTCTGCCAGTTCTACCTTTCTGCATGGGTTATCCGGAAGAAATATGTGGAATTCGTTCGACATGCTAAACCATGCATCCACAACTCAGAAAACTGTATGTTCCTTTGAGTTGTCCCTCTTTAGTTGTCTTCTGACCCTCGTCTATCAATTGATAGTCAGGAGTAATTGTGCATTCGTGTTATCAATGCTTATTACTCTTGTGGTCCGCCAAGCCATTCTGTCCTGAATGACTTGGAGAAACAAACTCCAGTACCTCATCCATATCTAGGATTGGGTTAAAGCAATTGTGCTCCGCAGATCAAAATGCCAGCCCAGCTTTTGATTCTGTTCTACCCTGAAGTATTACCGTCTTTATGTCAGGATTTTCATGAGGATTGCACCGGCTCTTGTGAATTCTTGACATAGTGATACTTCTCGCCATCCTTTTTCATTCCTCGGTTCCGTGTTGTTGCAGCCGGAGTGCCGACAAGTGAATCATGGTGTGTGAAACCAATACTCCCAGCAACCTCGTTGCTTGGTAGCTAAAGGATAATAATTTCATTCTTAGCGTGTTGGTTTTTGAATCATCCTTCTAAGACTGATCGTGCTACCTAGTCCTTATTTCGGTGCACCCTTCGATTGATGAGTTAGGATCTTGTCAAGTCCTCACTCATTTGATCATATCGTCTTGCCCTCAAAAGCGAGATTGTTCTCGAGCTTAGTAACATACCGGTGGTTCATGATTTTCTGAATATCTTCTCGGAAGTATCACCAGGTCGTCACCTGACCGTTATGTTGAGCTCGTGATCAAGTTGGTTTCTTGTGAACCACCTTCTCTCCAAGAATCGGTGTTAGATATCCCTGAGCTAGTTGGTTAAGCTAGACAACAACTTGGAGAGTTGGAGGATAAAAGCTTGCCTGACTTAGTTCGTTCCAAAGGGATAATCTTGTGTAGTGTGTGTTGAAGAAAGATGATATCTTCATCGATTGGTCCCTGTGATCAGTTGCTGGACCTATTGTCTTATCAATCCTTTGATTTGAGTGTGGGCCATCGTCAAGTCAAACCAGAACCAACGATATTCGTAATGTTGTCTTACTCGTGGTTGATCCCTCGAGCATACACCATTATATCTTTCGGGTCTGACCAATGCTATCACCGTGTTCACTTAACTATGGAATTCCTTTTAAAGGGAAACCCAGATGAATTGTTGTTGAGCCCATTGACAACATCCTTATCTCCTCCATGATTTTGTTGAACATTAAGCTAGTGTTGGAAACTTTTGAAAGCATTTGTTCATGCTAGCTCATGAAGCATATGTTCGGATGTAAGAAGTGACTTCCTCTAGTTCATGTGCATTTGATGCAAGTTGCCGCCGTGGATTCGAGAAAGTCAATGTTGTTTCTTTGGAATCATCCCAAATCAGTCATGCATACGTGCGAAGTATTCTGTGGTCTGGAGACTTGCAACCTTCATTCCATATGTGTCCCGAGCACACCAAGCCACTGATTGATTTGTTCAAGGAGAAGAAGTTCCTTCATAAGGGCTAATCATATGACTTATGCAAGGACTTCGTTATCCACGGTGATGGTTCCCAACCAGAACTCGGTAGTGTTTTATTGTAAGACTACCACGTGGTCATGCTTGTCTGGGACAACATGTTCACATGTTTGTAGCAGAACCAGCTCATGTTTTGGAGCTTACTATCGTAGTTCATTCCCCGAGAATCTCGCAACGTCATCTCGTCGATTTGTGTTGCAAACTTTCGTTTTTCTTCCTAGACTCGATGAGTCTGGAATATCCTGACACCAACTAGATCTGAATCTCAGGCAGATATGATGGTTGGAACATTCTCCAAGAACTATAATATTGGTCCCTCGGAAACCGGTAAAGTGGATGTCATGGCCAACACACCCAGCCGGAAGACCTGTTATTGTAGTATCTTGTTTGAGGAAGTTGGCCACCTCCCCATAGGGATTTCGTAGGATTTACTCCCTAGTTGCCCCTATGGATTTTGAGATCCCGAAGTCCGACCTTTTACTTGATGTCCTAGATACCAGACCATTTCTATGAATGGGTTACACTAGCACATCAAGGAGAACATTAGAAGCGGAGTGCTAAATGTCTCTCGGTCGATCATCCAGATTTTGCTTCCTTGGCCTCGCTAAGATGAAATCTGAGAAGGTGTTATCTTTCTTTGCATCTGCATCCTCCATCATCATTCATCATGGTAGCAAGTTGTCTTGCCGGACCCTTGACACGGATGTTGGTAAAACCTTGATGATTATGGAAATGCTCAAGTTCTTGAGAGCACGCACAAGCGCTACGAGTTATCATCGGCACAAACTGGGATTCCTCTCAGTTTCCTCGGCAATGCTACGACCTTTTCAGACAGTGAATTCACTCCCTATTGTTGGGTTCTTCCCCAGTTACCAGAATCGTTCCCAGCATTTGCATTTTGTTCCCAGCTTGCACCACCAATGTGCCATTCAACCATGGGTCCCTTCCATTTCCGGTGATAAGCAAATTCATCCATTGCGTTGTCTTCAACAAGGTAATCCACATCATCCAAGTCCGAGTATGCCATTCTACCGACCCCCTCCAAATGATCGCTCGAGAATTGCCTTAGGCTGGTTTAAAGAGTTTCAATGATCTCTAAATCAAAGGTAATTATTTTTGCCACTTAAGATAATAATCTACGAATCACCCTTCTCCAGGATGTTTCGTCGTGGTATCATGGCAATTCAACTCCTCGCTACGTTGACAACCGATCGCCACATTCTTAAGTCTGGAATTGTTGTCTACCTAGTGAACCTCGTCACCTGCTCCACTCCATCCCTCTAGAGGTATGCTTCGTCTCTCAGCTCGAGAGATGGTTCTATGTCTCATTCCGTGAGTTAATCCTGAGTTGTTCGATCCTCGAGGAGATTGACCCTTCTAAAGTCTTCTTCCCTCCATGTCATGTTGACAGGATTTCTCAGAGCAAGACCTCAAGACAATGATGGTGTTCAAATCAACGTTCATTTGAAGTGCACCCTGGATCGTGAAGATTATACTAGTCTGCGTTACCCTTCACCTTACCCTACGCTTGAATCTCGAGACGAGATTCTTGTTTAGTGGGGGTGAGTTGTCACATCCCTAGCTGCTGGTAGTGCTCTAGGCTAGCTTCATGTTTGCATCATGTTTAAATTCTGAAATTTGAACTGAGGGAATTTTGGAAGCCTCAAAAACTTAAATAAAAGAGGGGCAAAGAACCCTGGAAAATGCATTCAATGTTTTCAAAATGACCTTAAATAATGTTGGTTATATTTTGGCAAGGGTTTTGCACCAAACCAAAAATAATGAACATTTTTGAGGAATATTTTGAGCACTGAATTTAAATCATTACTTTATTTGCATTTGGAACTATATTCCTAACTTATATAGAATATATTTCCAAATACCCTGAAACATTTTTATGTGCTTTTGGAAAAGTCCATTAAGCAGCATAAATATTTTCAGAGGAGTTTTTGGCATTGTTTGAATTATTTTAAATTCAAAACAGTGGCAAAATAAATTAAATAAAATAAAACAGAACTGAAATATAAAAAAAGAGAGAAACCTACCTGGCCCAGCTCCTCCAGCCACTTACCTGGCGCCACCACCGGCCCAGCGCGGCCCAGCCCACCTCCTCCCCCTTGTCCTCTTCCTCCTCTGCCAGGAGGACGAACAGAGGCGAGGCGTGGCGCGCGCCGACGCTGCCTCGGCCACCTCCTGCTTCCCCTGGCCACCTCCTGCTTCCCCTGGCCGCGTGGATGAATGCCCCGGTGTCGTCCCGATCCGCCCGACCTCTCTCACTCTTCCCCTGCTCCCTCTCTCGCCGTTTCCCACCTCACCGAACACGCTCGCCGCCGCCGACGAGCTCCCTCGTGGCCACCGGCCACCCCTAGCCTCGCCGATGCGCCCAAAGGCTCCGCCTTGACCCCCTCCTCCTCCTCCACCGAGCCACGCCCCTCCAGAAGCCCCGAACGTCCTCTCCGGGCTCATCTCCTACCTCGGACCCGCCGGTCGCCGTCGCCCAAATTCGTGGAACTCCGGCCGTTCCCGAGCAAGCCGAGCCCCTCTTCGTGATCGCTGTGAGCTCCTCCACCCTTTCCCCCTCTTCCCCGCTTCATTTGATCACCGTAGCCGTCGCCCCCTTTATGGCCGAAACGCGCCGCTGCCTGAGCTCAACGTCGGCGTAGCTCCGGTGACCATTTGGTCCCGGGCATGCGCCCAACGCGCTCCCCGCATCGCGTAGAGCCTCCGTGGCACCTCGCCGCGCTCGTTTGCGCATCGCAGCCCCATCCCCACTTGCACCCGAGCTTCGGCCGCCGCCGAGCTCGTCGCCGGCACCACTCCGGCCACTCCCCGGCCGCGCCACCACCACAGTTGGATGCGGACGAGCGTCCGCATCCCGAAGCTGTGCTCCGCACGCCAAACCAAGCCCTGTGGGAAAAACCCGAGGCTCGCCACCGCGGCTGGCCTCGCCGGCGTCAAGCCGCCGGTGGGTTGACCCACTTGACCACGGCGGAACCCCCCCTGGGTCGATGACAGGTGGGGCCAGCCCCTGTTAATTAGTTTAGGTGTTAGATTAGTTAACACTAATTAAATTAGTTAACTATTTAAGCCACTGACATGTGGGCCCTAGTGCCCTAATCTTTAATTAAACTAAACTAAACCCCCCTGTTTAACCTGTGACGCTGACATATGGGTCCCACAGGTCAGTTTGACCTGGACGGCGCCCGTTGACCTGCTGACGTCACTATGAGGTCATGATGACGCAATAATTCCTTTCTGGAATTTAAATAATCTTAAATGATTTAATAATTTCAGAAAATAGCTAAAACTTCTATAAATCATAGAAATTTAACCGTAACTCCAAATTAAATAAATTATATATGAAAAATTATCAGAAAAATTCAAGGAATCCATCTGTACCATTTTCATGCATGTTAGAACAACTTATAGGTGCTGTTTAGCACAAATCAATTAAATGGCATTTGAATAATCACATATGGAGTTTGAATTTGAATCTTGTATTCAAACCAACCCCATTTAACTTGTTGCTAGTTACATTAGCTCAAAACACATTCATATTGCCATGTCATAGCATGCATCATTTTGTGCATTGCATTGATTGTGTTTTTCTGTGTTGCCGGTATTTGTCCCCTCTCGATAGACGCGATACCGATGATGTGATCGTTGACACTGATGAAGACTCAATGTTATCTTCAGAAGTGCCAGGCAAGCAAAACCCCCTTGTTCATTCCGATAAAATCCCACTCTCTCGCTCCTGCTCTCTTTTACTGCATTAGGACAACAACGATTCATCTGTTACTTGCTGCGGTAGCTGAACCCCTTTATCCTCTGCATGACCTGTCATTCCACAGTAAATAGATGAAACCCACTAGCATGAGTAGGAGTTGTTTGAGCCCTGTTGTGCCTACTCATTCATGTTTGTTTGTCATGCCTGCTACTGCTTAGAGTTGAGTCAGGTCTGATTCATCGGGGATGAATCAGAGGCGTGTGAACATGTCCTACTGTGTGTGAGCTAAGTGTGTGAACACGATTTGGTAAAGGTAGCGGTGAGAGGCCATGTAGGAGTACATGGTGGGTTGTCTCATTGCAGCCGTCCTCAGGAACTGAGTTCTGTGTTTGTGATCCATGATTCAGCTACTACCACGCATTGGGCCCGAAACCAATGGACCCTCTCGGCTTCTTGATCACCCTTGTCCTCTGTCCAGGAGTTGCAAGTAGTTTCTGGTGTTTGTAGTATGCTGGAGGCCGTGCGCAGCGCTGACCGTAGGGGTGGGCTGTGATGCGGTAGGCACGTGGCACGGTGTACCGGGCGCCCGTTTGGTGTCTCGGGAACCCTGTTCACATCGTTTGGGGCTGTGAGCGAAACTCCGGCCGGATCTCCTCATGGATGGAACCCGAATAGGCGATAAACCTGGACTAGAGACTTGAGTGTTTGGGCAGGCCGTGGCCGACACCCACGTTGGGCTTCCGCTTGAAGGTTGCCGAGTACATGTCGTGTAAACGGCGGTAAGTGGTGAGAGCGTGTGTGAAGAAGTACACCCCTGCAGGGTTAATATGATCTATTCGAATAGCCGTGTCCGCGGAAAAGGACTTCTGGGTTGCTTATATCAGTTCATAGACAAGTGAAAGTGGATACTCTAAAATACGCAAGATAAGCGTGAGTGCTATGGATGGCGTTCTCGTAGGGAGACGGGAGCGGATCCATAGTGGTGTATTGATATGGTGAATATGTGGACTCGTGTGCGCCACCTCAAAAGAGTCGCTTGCAGTCGTAGTTTAGGATAGCCACCTAGTCAAAGCTGGCTTGCTGCAGTTAAACCCCACCATCCCCTTGTTGAAAATGATGCATATGTAGTTAGTTCTGATGTAAGTCTTGCTGGGTACATTTGTACTCACGTTTGCCTATTTTATGTTTTTGCAGAGAGACTTCGGTCTCACTAGTAGTTTCGCGTGGACTTCGACGTTTAGCTTGATACCTCAGCTACGATCTTGTGCCCTCGGCAGGATCTGGTAGATAGTCAGGCTTCTCAGCCTTTTTCATTTATAGATGTCTGTACCCAGACATGATAGCTTCCGCTTGTGCTTTGACTTGTATGCCCTGAGTGTTGGGTCATGAGACCCATGTTTGTAATATCTCGCTCCTCGGAGCCTATTAATTAAATACTTGTGTCGTAGAGTCATGTTGTGATGCCTTGTTGTATTTGCACATATCGAGCATATTGTGTGTATGATTGAAATGCTTGGTATGTGTGGGATCTGACTATCTAGTTGTTTATCCTTAGTAGCCTCTCTTACCGGGAAATGTCTCCTAGTGTTTCACTGAGCCATGGTAGCTTGCTACTGCTCCGGAACACTTAGGCTGGCCGGCATGTGTCCTTCTTCGTTCCTGTGTCTGTCCCTTCGGGGAAATGTCACGCGATGAATACCAGAGTCCTGTTAGCCCGCTACAGCCCGGTTCACCGGAGTCCTGCTAGCCCAGTGCTACAGCCTGGATTCACTCGCTGATGACCGACACGTTCGATGCTGGGTCATGGATGCCTGTCCCTGTAAGTCTGTGCCACTTTGGGTTTACGACTAGCCATGTCAGCCCGGGCTCCTTATCATATGGATGCTAGCGACACTGTCATATACGTGTGCCAAAAGGCGCAAACGGTCCCGGGCAAAGGTAAGGCGACACCCATGGGAATACCGTGCGTGAGGCCGCAAAGTGATATGAGGTGTTACATGCTAGATCGATGTGGCATTGAGTCGGGGTCGTGACATTAAAGCACCTAGATGGAGGGTGTTTGCTTGTGACCCCATGGCAACATTTGCTTTGTTCGTGTTTTCAACTCGTGTTCCGCCCTAATTTAAATTTCCACATAGGGCAACGGATCATACGACCACAAATAAAATGGCAACGAATAATACCACGACAAATTTACAATGGCGTAGATAATAATTGTCTTACATATTCCAGATAATTTAAAATGCCACATGCGGCAAAGCCCAGAAGACACGGGGGCAAGAGAAGAAGGAAATTGCAGACAATGATCTGGGTCCCTACTGTCTCTACTCGTCGATGGATCACCAGGCGGCGAGATCCTCCAGCTCCTTCAATTCCTCACGACTTTGCTTGAAAGCATCCACTGATTCCTCCATCTCCTACTCGCGCTCGATCTGGAGCTTCCTCAAGCCACCCCTTAGTTCCTCGACGACCGCTTTCAGCATCATCTCCGAGGCACTTGTCTGCTCATGCAGCATCTTTCAGCTGGCGGCCTCCTCCTCCTTCTCAACGACCTACTTGAGGAGCTTCACATTGTCACCCATGAGTTGCTCGACGACCAGCTCCTGCTGCATGGTGACGCCAGCAAGAATGTTGTCATCGCTGTTGAAGGACTTCAGGAACGCCAGCTCATCGCAATGGCCTCATCGCGATGGCCACGCCGCGAATGCGCTTGTGAGAGCCCTCGTGTGCGATAGTTTCATCAAAACAAGCAAACTATGCATCAAAAACAGAATATGTCTTAAATGGGACAGTCTGTAATAATATGAACATTCACCATACTTATGGTACTCCAAAAATTCTGAAAAATAGAAAAAATAAACACTTTGTATAGAAATACAGTGCAAAAAAGTTTCAGAACCATTTGACGTTCCAGTAAAAAAAAGTGAAATCGCGCACTACAGCCAAAGTTTCTGTCTTGCACCGCACAAACCAACAAGCAATGTAAACATCCTAAAGGCAAATCTTGGCACATTATTCTTGTTTTTAAACTTTATAAAAGCACACAACAGAAATAAATGACTCGCTAAAACTTCCGAGTTGTCTCCCTGGCAGCGCTTTCTTTAAAGCCATTAAGCTACGCATATAGTGCTCAAGTAATGGATCCACCCAGATCCCAAGGTATATCAAAGCCAATTTTAATTAACAATGATTTGTGATTTAGTAGTGAGCACAAAGTAACATAAATCATGCAACAACGAAGTCTAACTCTCTTCCTATGCATCGGCATGTCATAAAAGAACAATTAATGCACACATAGTAAAGACCAATGCATAGTATAAACAGTTTCTTGCAATTTTATCATGTGGGAAACAAAGAGAGGTGGAGATATAGTTTCTCTCTCACAATAATTGCAAGTAGTAGCAGCAAGCACATGCATATTATATCTATCAAAATCATCATGTGTAGTAGTAAAACACAACCCATCAATATAATCCTTAATAAGGGCAAACTTCTCCGATATAGTGTAGTCAGGAGAATTCAAAAACATAATAGGACTATCATGCATGGGTGCAATAGCAACAATTTTATGTTTAACATAAGTAATTATAGCAATTTCATCTCCATAAGCATAATTCATATTGGCATCTTGGCCACAAGAATAGCAAGCATCATCAAAAAGGGATATTTCAAAAGAATCAACGGGATCATAACAATCATCATAGCATTCATTCTTCGGTAAATTCGAAGGGAAATTAAACAATGTATGAGTTGAAGACTTACTCTCATTATAAGGTGGGCACGGGTAGCTAATCCACTCTTCCTCCTTTTGTTCTTCGCTCTCCTCATCATCTTTTTCATCCAATGAGCCCCCAGTTTCATCAATTCCTTCTTCCATAGACTCCTGCAAAATATTAGTCTTTTCTCGGACAGCGGAGACTTTGTCAATAAATTCATCAATATCATAATTGTATTTATAATTCTCATAGCAATATTTAAGGATAGCTAAATTTTCAGGTCTATAAACAGAATCATCAAAATCTTCAAACTCTTTAAACAACGATTCAATTTCACAAGCACCCTTAAAAGCAACAAATTCTTCTATTCGTTCCACATCATAGTAATCATATATACCATTAGCATAAGAAGCTAAGGTTTCATTATCATTAAATTTGTATGAAAAGGGAAGGTGTGGAGCCTTCATCCTAAAGCAACAAGTATAATCATATCTCAAGCATAGTTGCCAAGCATACCAATACAACATACAAATTTGATCCCATAATAGTTTCCCTTTTTGAGTCAAGCGATAATCCCTAAAGTATTCACGTTTATCCAACGTGTCTCCCATTACATAATTGAATGGGGTTTTCTCAGGATTATTAAAGTAGTGCATAATATCTTTCACATAATGAGCATCGAGGGTTTTAGGAGGTTCCTGTAGGATCGAAAGTATGTCTAGAGGGGGGTGATTAGACTACTTGGCCAAATAAAAATCTAGCCTTTTCCCAATTTTAATTCTTGGCAGATTTTAGCAACTTAGAACAAGTCAAGCAAACAACATACACATGCAATTCTAAGAGTATAGCAGCGGAATGTAACAATTGCATATGAAGGTAAAGGGAGGAGTTTGGAGGGAGCAAACGCAATGTAGACACGGAGATTTTTGGCGTGGTTCCGATAGGTGGTGCTATCGTACATCCACGTTGATGGAGACTTCAACCCATGAAGGGTAACAGTTGCGCGAGTCCATGGAGGGCTCCACCCACAAAGGGTCCACGAAGAAGCAACCTTGTCTATCCCACCATGGCCATCGCCCACGAAGGACTTTCCTCACTAGGGTAGATCTTCACAAAGTAGGCGATCTCCTTGCCCATACAAACTCCTTGGTTCAACTCCACAATCTTGATGAAGGCTCCCAAGTGACACCTAACCAGTCTAGGAGACACCACTCTCCAAGAGTGTGACGCCCGGATAATTAGGCTACAGTAATCCCGCATTAACGATGCCACGTCACCCCGGTCACTGTTGCTAATCTCGCGTTAGTTCGAAACCGATTCGAATTCAAATTCAAAATCAAGCAAACAATAAAAGTTTTCAAATAATAAAACTAAAATGTTCATCATGTGGAAAATAATCCCTAACTAGTTTTGGTGGTGGAACCAACCTTTTACAAGGTGTTTAAATGCCCTAAACTAATTAAAAACAGTGGCTAAATAATAATTTAATTGCCTTTGAAAGTATAAAAATATTAAACTAATTTAATTTAGGTCCAAACTAGGTTTGGCAGTGGCCTATTTTGATGATACTAATTTAGGTGCTAACTTGGTATTTTAAGGAAACTGAAATAAAATGTAACTAAAATAAAACAAGAAAAGAAATAAAACAAAAATAAAAGGGAAAGGCTAATATAGTAAAAACGACCCCACTACCTTTGGGCCTAGGCCAACTGGCCGGCCCAGTCAGGCAGCCCACCCGCACGGCCCAGCCGACGCCCCACTCCCCTCCTCCATATCCCCACTCCAGGGGAAACCCTAAACCGTATCCCCCACTCTCTCCCGCACAATCCCCCCTCACGATCTGGATCGGGATCGACCCCAATCCCGTCGCCCCACTCCCCCCACGACCTCTCCCCCCTTCTGGATCGCGCCCCCCGTGCGCCTCGACCCCGCCGGCTCGCCTCTACGCCCTATCGACATCGCCGACCTTCCCGTCGCCGGAGCCTTTCCCCAGCCGGCGCCTCGCCGTCCATGTCGCCAACGACACCACTCGACACTGCCCCGCCGCGTCCCCGACGCCTCCGCACCGGTGCCACCCCGTTTGTGACCGCGCCGGGGTCGGAACCCGCCAGAATGCCTCGTCCCCGTCGCTCGCGTCCCCGTCTCTCCATCGCCGGCGCCATCACGCCTCGCCGCCCAACTCCCCTGTAACGGGGGTGAGAACCCTATCCCCCTGCTTCCCTCTCCTTGTCGTCCTGCTCTTGCTCTGCCCGCGCCCAGTCGCGCTCCGCCACCCCGAGTAGCCCCTGCACCGAGGTCACCACGCACTGGCCTCGCCTGGCCCGCGCCTAACCCCGCCCGACGCGCCATCGTGCACGCACGCCTATCGCCTCATCGTCCCGCTCCGCCCTGCTACCGTTGCCAGTTGCCGCCACACTCCACCCTACCGTGGCCTCGCTGCTACCATCCCCGGCGCCCGCCCCACGTCGGCGCCCAGCCACACACAGGCGGGCTGCGGCCAGTGCCCTCATGCCCAGTGCCCGTAACCCGCCTGTGCCAGCGCCCGTTACGGCCCTTTAGGCCAATGACAACCGGGGCCCACCCCCCTTGAACGTTATAAATAAAAAGAAAGAAATGCATTTAATAAAGATTTTAATTATTAATTAATTAATTAATTAATTAATTAATTAATTAATTAGTGAATTAATTAAGTTAATTAGATCTGTTAAATTAACTAATCACTTATTAAACTAACTAATAGATTAACTACAGAGTATGACACATGGACCCCAACGGTTAGAATTGACCCAGTTAACTGCTGATTGGACCCTCCCGGACCCCACCTGTCAGCCTCATATTGCATTCTGTTGGGTACAACTCTGTGTACCCCTAGCATTTTAATATTTTGTTATGAATTAATAATAATTAAAAAAATGATTAAAACTTTGATAATTAATATAAAATAAACCGTAGCTCGGATCGAAAAACTTTGTACATGAAAGTTGCTCAGAACGGCAAGACGAATCCAGATACGCAGCCCGTTCGTCCGCCACACACCTCTAGCATACCGAACACGCAACTTTTCCCCTTCGGTTCCTCTGTCCGAAAACGCGAAACACCGGGAATACTTTCCCGGATGTTTCCCCCCTTCACCGGTATTACCTCATACCGCGTTAGGGCACGCCTAGCATCACGCATTGCTTTGTCATGCATCGTTATGCATCTGTTTGCATTGTATTCATTGTTTCTTCCCCCTCTTCTCTCCGGTAGACTACGAGACCGATGCTGCTGCTGCCCAGTTCGACTACGGAGTTGACGACCCCTCCTTGCCAGAGCAACTAGGCAAGCCCCCCCCCCCTTGATCACCAGATATCGCCTATTCTTCTCTATACTGCTTGCATTAGAGTAGTGTAGCATGTTACTGCTTTCCGTTAATCCTATTCTGATGCATAGCCTGTCATTGTTGCTACAGTCATTGATACCTTACTCGCAATCCTAAATGCTTAGTATAGGATGCTAGTTTATTATCATTGGCCCTACCTTCTTGTCAGTCTGCCTTGCTATACTATTGGGCCGTGATCACTCGGGAGGTGATCACGGGTATATACTATACATACATACATATTATACAGATGGTGACTAAACTCGGGGCAGCTCGATGAGTACCCGCAAGTGATTCTAATGAGGGGGCTGAAAGGACAGGTGGCTCCATCCCGGTAGAGGTGGGCCTGGGTTCCCGACGGCCCCCGACTGTTACTTTGTGGCGGAGCGACAGGGCAGGTTGAGACCACCTAGGAGAGGGGTGGGCCTGGCCCTGGTCGGCGTTCGCGGATACTTAACACGCTTAACGAGATCTTGGTATTTGAT
This sequence comes from Triticum aestivum, assembly GCF_018294505.1. Taxonomy (NCBI): domain Eukaryota; kingdom Viridiplantae; phylum Streptophyta; class Magnoliopsida; order Poales; family Poaceae; genus Triticum; species Triticum aestivum. The sequence continues at coordinate 328,707,902 of NC_057794.1, forward strand.
CTGAGTCTGGCCATTTGGTCTATACGCACTAACCATCTACGTGGGAGTAGTTATGGGTATCCCGGCGTCGTGGTATCAGCCGAAGCACTTCAGACGTCAGCGACGGAGCGGCGCGCGCCGGATTGGACTGGAACGCCTGCTAGGCTAGGTCTGCTTCCGGCCGCCCTCGCAACATGCAAGTGTGCTATGGGCGATGGGCCCAGACCCCTGTGCGCTTAGGTTTAGACCGGCGTGCTGGCCTCTCTGTTGTGCCTAGGTGGGGCTGCGACGTGTTGATCTTCCGCGGCCGGGCATGACCCAGGAAAGTGTGTCCGGCCAAATGGGATCAAGCGTGTTGGGTTATGTGGTGCACCCCTGCAGGGAAGTTAATCTATTCGAATAGCCGTGATCTTCGGTAACAGGACGACTTGGAGTTGTACCTTGACCTTATGATAACTAGAACCGGATACTTAATAAAACACACCCTTCCAAGTTCCACAGACAACCCGGTGATCGCTTTTCCACATGGCGACGAGGGGAGGATCGCCGGGTAGGATTATGCTATGCGATGCTACTGGAGATGCTACTTGGAGATGCTACTTGGAGATGCTACTTGGAGGACTTCAATCTACTCTCTTCTACATGCTGCAAGATGGAGGCTGCCAGAAGCGTAGTCTTCGATAGGACTAGCTATCCCCCTCTCACTCTGGCATTCTGCAGTTCAGTCCACTGATATGGCCTCCTTACACATATACCCATGCATATGTAGTGTAGTTCCTTGCTTGCGAGTACTTTTGATGAGTACTCACGGTTGCTTTCTCCCCCCTTTTCCCCCTTTCCTTTATTTCTGGTTGTCGCAACCAGATGATGGAGTTCAGGAGCCAGACGCCACCGTCGACGATGACTCCTACTACACTGGAGGTGCCTACTACTACGTGCAGCCCGCTGACGATGACCAGGAGTAGTTTAGGAGGATCCCAGGCAGGAGGCCTGCGCCTCTTTCGATCTGTATCCTAGTTTGTGCTAGCCTTCTTAAGGCAAACTTGTTTAACTTATGTCTGTACTCAGATATTGTTGCTTTCGCTGACTCGTCTATGATCGAGCATTTGTATTCGAGCCCTCGAGGCCCCTGGCTTGTATTATGATGCTTGTATGACTTATTTATGTTTTTAGAGTTGTGTTGTGATATCTTCCCGTGAGTCCCTGATCTTGATCGTACACATTTGCATGCATGATTAGTGTACGATTGTATCGGGGGCGTCACAAGTTGGTATCAGAGCCAACTGCCTGTAGGAATCCCCCTTCCAACTCCTTGGCCGAAGTCGAGTCTAGACTTTACAAAACTTTTACTGACATGGCTGTGCGGCCCATGGGCCCACGTCGCCATTGGGTGGTATTAGGATCTTTTACTCCTTGTCTATACTCTGGGACTCTGATCTCTCTTCTATTCGGGTTGAATGGATTTTGCTAAATCTAACATTAGGATCTCGTTATCACTTTCACCCGGAGAGCCCCTTATTACTAATGATTGTCTGCTGCACGTGAAGACCCTGAAGATACTCTCCGCTGTAACCCGAGACATTGTGTCCATTGCTTTTGCAATTCCCTACCACCAAAATATCCCTATGGATAAATACATACATCTGTCGTTCTTACTTTTGTTCCCAGTTGATCTTGTCATTGGAAGATACTCGGAAATTCTCTCTATTGATCCGAGAATACTTTGTGCCTACTGCCTTGCAGTTCCTTTCCACCTGAATACCCCTACGGATAATTTCTCACCCTTATCGAGTATCCACTCATCCCCAGTTGTTCATGTGTTTCACAATGGTCTTTGAAATACTATTCGATCCTCCAAAATTCCTCAGTAGCTTATTGCTCTGCAATACTTGTCTGCTTGCATTATGGATGCTTTCCATATGTCTGGCAATATTCGTTAGTATCCTTAGACACCGTCATTTTGATCCTATTGATTCAACATGTGTGCAAATGCACACAATCATCAATCGACCCTTCTAAATTATCTTTCCGGCTCAGACGTCATTCTGAACATGAGCTGGTTCTGGACCAAACTATTTGTCGTCAATTGTGCCTCTGGTCTATCCAACTTATCCATCCTTGATCAGAGTGTCTGCTTCTGATCCCTTGTTTTGGAAATCATAATTCCTTTGTTATCTAAGCATCGAATTATTCAGATGTTCTATAATCTGATGCCCATGCAATCTTTCTTCCTCTGATTGAGTACAGATACTCACATCAGCTCCGTTGTGGATCGCCCGATCCATTGTTGGATTTCATCCGACATCGTCCTTCATATTCAATAACCTTGTGAGCCTTTCCACGGGTGTATATTGCCTTTGGTCAATTGTATCCTCTGCTTGGCCAACCATGCTCTGCTTTCGAGCTTGTGTATTTACTTTTGAAACTTGTGGTATATGTTCTAAGATGCCCCGATGGGTTGAACCTATGCCTTCCTTAATATGTGTGAACTCGAAAGTTTTCACGAGTCATACTCTTCTGGTATTTTGCCAGATAAAATTTCAACACTACAGCTTCATCGAACGTGAGAAGTGAATGAAAGATTATACATTGAAGAAGTGGGAGTCGACCTTGAACCTTATGTTCATGCCCATGGACACGATGTAGATCTTATCATTAAAAGCTTCTCTTAAATTAATTATTCCCTTGGTATAAGTTCAGCTTATATTTGGGATCTGGCCTTTTGCAATCGTGGTTCCGACCATATGTTCTTCCTTGATCCCATTTCTTGGGCAAGTTTAAGCACTTGTCCTCTGCAAAGCAGTACCCCAGTCCAACCTCTACGTTGGCCTGTCGTCGAGTATTACCCCTGGTATCTCGAGGATATCATGCCATTGCACTACATTACCCTGTCCTTTGATGGAGTACTACCTTTACCCTGTCTTTGTCACTTCATGCTTCTGGGTTGTTTGTTAACCGAGAAAACCGATAAGTGAATCGATTCAGCACTCCGATTCAATAACTCTTAAGTAATTTTCGTTGCTTACGAGTTTAATAATCCTTTAAGTCATTCCTAGCCTGATCAGCTATATCATCATCATACTAAATTTTTTTTAACTGTGCTACCCGGTCTTTATTCTCGAAGCACAACTTTCAATGATGAACTAAGCTTGCGTCGATTTTTCGTCGTCATATCATTTCTCCTTGAACAACAAACTTGATTTCGAGTTTGTGTCCTAACCGGGGTTCCAATAACCTTTCGCTTCACCATTCATTTGACTTGATGTCATCGCCGATCGATTACATCTTGAAACCTCTCGACAAATGTGTCGTGATCATCATCAACCTTATGAGCTCTTCCAGGATATCAATCGGATTCATGATGAGAAATACCATCCTTGCCTCGATGATTTGTGTTATCATCAACCACTTTACTGCCTTCCCTCCAACACAAACTTGTTCGTGTTTTGTGTTATACCTTGAGTTCCTTGCTATCCAGCAGTTGATCATCTTTACCTTGGAGCAGTACCATCTCTTATGTCATCAATGTTGTGAGAATTTCACCACCTCTTAAGAATTCTTGATACAGGTGATACTTCTCACCATCACCATTCTTCTTGGTCCTCGTGTTGATTCCAACCGGGGGTACCAACAAGTGAACGGCGCAGTTTGGATTCTGCCCTTCTAGCAACCCTATTGCTTTGATGTTAATGGTCGGCCGTTCATTCTTGGACTATTGATTATTGAATCACCATTCTGACGTTCGTCGTGCAACCCAACCATATTTCGGGCGCACCCTTCAACCAATGTTTAATTGTGTATGTTTTCCTTGAGCATACTACATTATATCATTTGAATTGACAAGTGTCATCTTCTTGTTCACCTTATTGTGGAAATCCATCCGTTTGGAACTCTCGATGAATTGTCGCTGAGCCCATCAGCCACCTCCTCATCCCCTCCTTGGTTTAATGATGAACTCTTGTCTCGGAACTCACTTCCATAGTTCATTTCCCGAGAATCTCACATTGTCATCTTGTTAATTGGTGTCGCACCTTCTCTTCTCAGGCATCCTAAGTATGAGGTATCATGACACCAATCGGATCTGAATCTCGATCAGATATGATGGTTGGGACAACTTTCCAGGAGTTATGATGTTGGTCCTTTGATGACCCAGTATTATGATGTCATGCCTAGCCCCCCTGGCTGGAGGACCTATCATTATAATTTCTTTTTCAAGGATAACTATTCTTCCATGAGGAAATAGTAAGACTTATTCTACAAGTTATTCCTGATGGATCCTTTGTGTTTCCAAAGTCTAATCTTCACCTGATGACCATGTCAATGCTATTTCGAAGCATGTCTATGGTACTCCAATTTTCAACAAGAACATTTGAAGCTCAATGCTAAATGTTTCTTGCTCAATTATCCAAACACCGCTGTATGGGTAATGTCATGAAAATTCTCTCCCCTACCTAAAGAGTTTTCTACATTATATCCTGTCATGGATATCATGCTCTGCTTGTCCTTGGGAAGGATATACCCTTGAAATATGTGTTTAAACACATTTTCCTTTCCATTGTTCTGTTTAATCTGATAATCCTAATTTTCCTTTCCATTGGTTGGTTTAACGTTTCTGGTGATCTATATGATCTAAGCAGTAATATTCTCTGCTTATGTAAAACACCTTGGTGTACAACCGTGTCAGTAAGACCCTGTTGCTTTTGTTGATAGCATTTCAGTAGCCACTGATGGACGAGAACTTTGCCTAATGGTCTGCCTCGTTCAACGAGCAGGAAAATGGTTCTCTTCGTCCCTCGCCCTTGGTACCGACATTATTGCCGACATAACCGACATGCTATCCTCTGACATGCCTTTCTTGCATGATCACGCAAGACGTCTCCGCCCTTCCTACTTTTAACCCACATGGTGGGCCCATAACCCACAGTTCCACAAGATCGAAACCTGACTCTCCTGTACAACCCTGTTTCTAATGGTTATTCCCCACGCTTGGCTTCGTATTTAATTCATGGGCCACCTTCCTAGTGCTCTATTCAGGTATCGGACGCAATACTTACTCTCGGTACTCTGAACCCCTTTCTCACTCAGGTTCAGACTTCGAGCAACTATCTATCTGCTTGAAACCTCTTATTGTACCTTCGAACTTTACTCTTGATGTGTTATATTTGTTCAACTCGAGAGGTACTTACATGCTCATTCATGGGTTAATCCCAGATTATCACCCTCATAGCATTATGTCGTTGCCGATCTGCCCCGTTACCTATTCGTAAGTACGATGGAACACCCGAAGAAAGGATGATGACTTCATAATGATGACCTGAAGCAGTGAAATGAAGACACCAACGTAATGGATCGACCTCTTCAAGAAGGACAACGAAGACCCGTTAGAATTTCGTAACCATATCCCTTCCCCTAACTCCCCTCTTAAATCTCAGGACGGGATTTCTTGTAGTGGAGGAGATTTGTGACGCCCGGATAATTAGGCTACAGTAATCCCGCGTTAACGATGCCACGTCACCTCGGTTACTGTTGCTAATCTCGCGTTAGTTCGAAACCGATTCGAATTCAAATTCAAAATCAAGCAAACAATAAAAGTTTTCAAATAATAAAACTAAAATGTTCATCATGTGGCAAATAATCCCTAACTAGTTTTGGTGGTGGAACCAACCTTTTACAAGGTGTTTAAATGCCCTAAACTAATTAAAAACAGTGGCTAAATAATAATTTAATTGCCTTTGAAAGTATAAAAATATTAAACTAATTTAATTTAGGTCCAAACTAGGTTTGGCAGTGGCCTATTTTGATGATACTAATTTAGGTGCTAACTTGGTATTTTATGGAAACTGAAATAAAATGTAACTAAAATAAAACAAGAAAAGAAATAAAACATAAATAAAAGGGAAAGGCTAATATAGTAAAAACCACCCCACTACCTTTGGGCCTAGGCCAACTGGCCGGCCCAGTCAGGCAGCCCACCCGCACGGCCCAGCCGACGCCCCACTCCCCCCCTCCATATCCCCACTCCAGGGGAAACCCTAAACCGTATCCCCCACTCTCTCCCGCACAATCCCCCCTCACGATCTGGATCGGGATCGACCCCAATCCCGTCGCCCCACTCCCCCCACGACCTCTCCCCCCTTCTGGATCGCGCCCCCCGTGCGCCTCGACCCCGCCGGCTCGCCTCTACGCCCTATCGACATCGCCGACCTTCCCGTCGCCGGAGCCTTTCCCCAGCCGGCGCCTCGCCGTCCATGTCGCCAACGACACCACTCGACACTGCCCCGCCGCGTCCCCGACGCCTCCGCACCGGTGCCACCCCGTTTGTGACCGCGCCGGGGTCGGAACCCGCCAGAATGCCTCGTCCCCGTCGCTCGCGTCCCCGTCTCTCCATCGCCGGCGCCATCACGCCTCGCCGCCCAACTCCCCTGTAACGGGGGTGAGAACCCTATCCCCCTGCTTCCCTCTCCTTGTCGTCCTGCTCTTGCTCTGCCCGCGCCCAGTCGCGCTCCGCCACCCCGAGTAGCCCCTGCACCGAGGTCACCACGCACTGGCCTCGCCTGGCCCGCGCCTAACCCCGCCCGACGCGCCATCGTGCGCGCACGCCTATCGCCTCATCGTCCCGCTCCGCCCTGCTACCGTTGCCAGTTGCCGCCGCACTCCACCCCGCCGTGGCCTCGCTGCTACCATCCCCGGCGCCCGCCCCATGTCGGCACCCAGCCACACACAGGCGGGCTGCGGCCAGTGCCCGCATGCCCAGTGCCCGTAACCCGCCTGTGCCAGCGCCCGTTACGGCCCTTTAGGCCAATGACAACCGGGGCCCACCCCCCTTGAACGTTATAAATAAAAAGAAAGAAATGCATTTAATAAAGATTTTAATTATTAATTAATTAATTAATTAATTAGTGAATTAATTAAGTTAATTAGATCTGTTAAATTAACTAATCACTTATTAAACTAACTAATAGATTAACTACAGAGTATGACACATGGACCCCAACGGTCAGAATTGACCCAGTTAACTGCTGACTGGACCCTCCCGGACCCCACCTGTCAGCCTCACATTGCATTCTGTTGGGTACAACTCTGTGTACCCCTAGCATTTTAATATTTTGTTATGAATTAATAATAATTAAAAAAATGATTAAAACTTTGATAATTAATATAAAATAAACCGTAGCTCGGATCGAAAAACTTTGTACATGAAAGTTGCTCAGAACGGCAAGACGAATCCAGATACGCAGCCCGTTCGTCCGCCACACACCTCTAGCATACCGAACACGCAACTTTTCCCCTTCGGTTCCTCTGTCCGAAAACGCGAAACACCGGGAATACTTTCCCGGATGTTTCCCCCCTTCACCGGTATTACCTCATACCGCGTTAGGGCACGCCTAGCATCACGCATTGCTTTGTCATGCATCGTTATGCATCTGTTTGCATTGTATTCATTGTTTCTTCCCCCTCTTCTCTCTGGTAGACTACGAGACCGATGCTGCTGCTGCCCAGTTCGACTACGGAGTTAACGACCCCTCCTTGCCAGAGCAACCAGGCAAGCCCCCCCCCTTGATCACCAGATATCACCTATTCTTCTCTATACTGCTTGCATTAGAGTAGTGTAGCATGTTACTGCTTTCCGTTAATCCTATTCTGATGCATAGCCTGTCATTGTTGCTACAGTCATTGATACCTTACTCGCAATCCTAAATGCTTAGTATAGGATGCTAGTTTATTATCATTGGCCCTACCTTCTTGTCAGTCTGCCTTGCTATACTATTGGGCCGTGATCACTCGGGAGGTGATCACGGGTATATACTATACATACATACATATTATACAGATGGTGACTAAAGTCGGGTCAACTCAATGAGTTCCCGCAAGTGATTCTAATGAGGGGGCTGAAAGGACAGGTGGCTCCATCCCGGTAGAGGTGGGCCTGGGTTCCCGACGGCCCCCGACTGTTACTTTGTGGCGGAGCGACAGGGCAGGTTGAGACCACCTAGGAGAGGGGTGGGCCTGGCCCTAGTCGGCGTTCGCGGATACTTAACACGCTTAACGAGATCTTGGTATTTGATCTGAGTCTGGCCATTTGGTCTATACGCACTAACCATCTACGTGGGAGTAGTTATGGGTATCCCGACGTCGTGGTATCAGCCAAAGCACTTCAGACGTCAGCGACGGAGCGGCGCGCGCCGGATTGGACTGGAACGCCTGCTAGGCTAGGTCTGCTTCCGGCCGCCCTCGCAACGTGCAGGTGTGCTATGGGCGATGGGCCCAGACCCCTGTGCGCTTAGGTTTAGACCGGCGTGCTGGCCTCTCTGTTGTGCCTAGGTGGGGTTGCGACGTGTTGATCTTCCGCGGCCGGGCATGACCCAGGAAAGTGTGTCGGGCCAAATGGGATCAAGCGTGTTGGGTTATGTGGTGCACCCCTGCAGGGAAGTTACTCTATTCGAATAGCCGTGATCTTCGGTAACAGGACGACTTGGAGTTGTACCTTGACCTTATGATAACTAGAACCGGATACTTAATAAAACACACCCTTCCAAGTTCCACAGACAACCCGGTGATCGCTTTTCCACATGGCGACAAGGGGAGGATCGCCGGGTAGGATTATGCTATGGGATGCTACTGGAGATGCTACTTGGAGATGCTACTTGGAGATGCTACTTGGAGGACTTCAATCTACTCTCTTCTACATGCTGCAAGATGGAGGCTGCCAGAAGCGTAGTCTTCGATAGGACTAGCTATCCCCCTCTCACTCTGGCATTCTGCAGTTCAGTCCACTGATATGGCCTCCTTACACATATACGCATGCATATGTAGTGTAGTTCCTTGCTTGCGAGTACTTTTGATGAGTACTCACAGTTGCTTTCTCCCCCCTTTTCCCCCTTTCCTTTATTTCTGGTTGTCGCAACCAGATGATGGAGTCCAGGAGCCAGACGCCACCGTCGACGATGACTCCTACTACACTGGAGGTGCCTACTACTACGTGCAGCCCGCTGACGATGACCAGGAGTAGTTTAGGAGGATCCCAGGCAGGAGGCCTGCGCCTCTTTCGATCTGTATCCCAGTTTGTGCTAGCCTTCTTAAGGCAAACTTGTTTAACTTATGTCTGTACTCAGATATTGTTGCTTTCGCTGACTCGTCTATGATCGAGCATTTGTATTCGAGCCCTCGAGGCCCCTGGCTTGTATTATGATGCTTGTATGACTTATTTATGTTTTTAGAGTTGTGTTGTGATATCTTCCCGTGAGTCCCTGATCTTGATCGTACACATTTGCGTGCATGATTAGTGTACGATTGAATCGGGGGCCTCACAAAGAGGTAACAAATGGTGTGTTGATGATGAACTCCTTGCTCTTGTGCTTCAAATGATAGTCTCCCCAACACTCAACTCTCTCTCATAGGATAGGATTTGGTGGAAAGATTATTTGAGTGGAAAGCAACTTGGGGAAGGCTAGAGATCAAGATTTATGTGGTTGGAATGAAGTATCTTGACCTCAACACAAGTGTAGGTGGTTCTCTCTCAGAAAATGTATGTTCGAAGTGTAGGCATGTTCTGATGGCTCTCTCCACGAATGAAGAGTGGGTGGAGGGGTATATATAGCCTCCCCACAAAATCTAACCGTTACACACAAATCACCAAACTCGGTGGGACCGAATCATACAACTCGGTCATACCGATTTAGTTCATAATGTGACCGTTAGGGTTTTCGGTGGGACTGACATGTCAAATCAGTGGGACCGATATCATTAGGGTTAGGGCCTAACGTAATCTCGGTGAGACCGATTACACAAACTCAGTGAGACCGATTTTTGTAATAGACTAACCAAAGAGTTGGTCAGGAAATCTCGGTGGGACTGATTCGCTCTCTCGGTAGGACCAAAACGTTACGAAAGGGAAACAGAGAGTTTGCATTGCAATCTCGGTGGGACCGATCGCTCATCTCGGTTGGACCAAAACGTTACGAAGGGAAACAGAGAGTTTGCATTGCAATCTCGGTGGGACCGATTGCTCATCTCGGTTGGACCGAAACGTTACGAAGGGAAACAGAGAGATTACAATCCCATCTCAGTGAGATCGAGATCCCTATCAGTAGGACCGAAAAGACTAGGGTTTGTGGCAGTGGCTATGTCAAGTGAACTCGGTGGCGCCAGATAGATCAAATTGGTGGGGCCGAGTTTGACTTTTGGTTTGGGATATATTTGGATATGAGAAAGTGGTTGAGGGTTGTGGAGCATATCATTAGGCACTTTGAGCAAGAACCTCATTAAGCAACACCTCATCCCCTCTTAATAGTATTGGCTTTTCCTATGGACTCAATGTGATCTTGGGTCACTAAAATGAAAGGTAGAGTCTTGTGCTTTGAGCTTGAGCCAATCCTTTTGCCCTTAGCATTTTGAGGGGTCCACTTTCTAATCCATGCCATGCCAATCATTGAGCTTTTCCTGAAATATTTATCTTCAACTAGCATTAGCTCGATGAGCTATGTATTGTTAGGAATTACCCAAACCACCCAGGGATAGTTGCACTTTCAATCTCCCCCTTTTTGGTAATTGATGACAACATATTGATTAAAGCTTCAACAAATGATTATAAGATTGAAAAACATCGTCGCTTTGAGATGTATGTGATAAGCAAGAGCTCCCCCTAAATTTGTGCATTATTTAAAATTTGCTTTTGAATGCAAATGCACAATCGATTAGGATCATGGGTTACTCTTCCATGTCACATACATCTTGGTGGAGCGCTCAAAATGATAGAAATTAAAAGCATGCACTCATCACCAAGTAAGTGAATGATCATATATGGAATATAAAGGATAGCATCATTCAACCAAACATTAAGGTAGCATATGATCAACCACATGATCATATAAGTATCTCACAAGGACATAAAGTATGTCACACAAGCACACAATAAAGAAGTTCAACCAAAATAGCAAGAGAGATAAAAAGCAAGACACTCTCTCTCGAAGCCTATGATCTATACATATTTCTCCCCCTTTGGCAACAAGTTACCAAAAAGTTTGAAAATGCATAGTGCTATACGTCTCTCAGGCTTGGTCTTCGGGAGGTGGTGTAGATAGAACTCCAAGGACGAAGGCTTCCTATGAAGTAGTTGGAGATGATGGAGTGGGTGCTGGAGGTGGCACTGGAGTTGTAGCTGCTGGTGCTGACACTGAAGCTCTAGCATCTAAGACTGGCACTGCAGCAGACCTTGGACCTCGTGGCACATGCTTAAAAAGCATCAGTGGTTGCTTTTCCTCTCCTCTCCTCTGCTTCCTCCTAAAGCTGCTCAACTACAGTCTGAATCTCAGTCACCTTCAGATCAAGATCATAGAATTTTGTTTCCACAATCCTCTCCAGGCTCTCCTAATTCTGAGTCAGGGTGGCCAAGCCCTTCTCAATCCTCAGTGTAGCTTGAATCAGATAGCCTAACTGATCTTGCTTGCTCTTCAGGAAGACTCGAGATGCCTCTTCAACACTTGGCATCTGGGCAGCTTTCTCAGCCTTTTCATTGGCTCTCTTCTCCTGGACTTGAGCTGATGATGGTTCTTCCTCATTCATCACAACAGTGTTGTCTTCAAACTCAGGATATAGAGGTAGATGCTCCTTGTCTAGCAAGTAAGTCTCTGTGCCCATTTTAGAGTTGATGATCTCCTGAATGTGTGGAGCATATCCACAAATCCTATTTTGATCAGCAGCAGTCCTTTTGATCGTTTCTACAATCAAGCTCATAACTTTGAACTTCTGGGGGACATCAAAAATTTGCAGCATGTTGATAGAGTGTCCTCGGATCATCTTGTGATCTCCTGACTTGGGTAGCAATGTGTGTCTTAAGATCCAGTTAATGGTAGGCAGACCAGACAACAGATAGTGTACAGATCCAAACTTATGTGTTTCTAAAGCCTTATCAGGGATCTCCTTGTACATGTTTGCCATTGAGTTGTGGTCTTTCTTCTTGGTGGCATACACATCCAAGTCATCTTCATGTTCTTTGGGGGCATTGATTAGCTTGGCCCATTTATCAACTATGGACTGGTACCTGGTACCCTCAAACATCCAAACTATCCTTCCATCTGGATAAAAGTGGGCAGTGGAGTAGAACTGCATGATCAACTCATCATTCCATTTGGTGAGCTTTTGTCCAACGAATTCATCAATTCCACATGCCTTAAAGCTGTCATATACTCCAGGGAAGTGATCTTCATTTTCCCGGATGAACTCCCAGTCCACCCATTTCATATCACACACTATGGGCTTCTTGTCATGCAGAATGGTCTCATAGAAATCTTGTTGTTCCTTTGTATGAAACCTGTAGTCAACTACAATCCTCTTCCTAACAGCATAAGGATCAAAGTGTCTCCATAACCTCAATCCTGCATCTTTCCTGATGTGCATGTCCTCAGCGACTGGGTGAGCATCATTGTGGTCAGGAATTTTGGGCTTCAACTTCCTCAAGACAAGATAATCATCTTCTTCTTCTTCAGCTTTAGGCACTGGGGCCTTGTTCTTCTCCTCGGCAGGTATACTCCTGGTGTTCCTCTTGGGTTTTGGGGGTTTCTGAGCAACAGCCTTGGGAGCAGATTTGGGCTTAGATGGAGTAGCCCCTGACTTGATTGCATCTCCCATAAGTTTCTGAGCCTTAGGAGCTGATGCAGCATCCTCTTCGTCCTCCTCTTCTTCTGAATCTCTCATCATGGAGGATCTACCAAGTACTTTGGCAGTGGTCTTCTTGACCCTTTCTTTTCTTTTCTTTCCTTCTCCAGCAGCCTCTCCAGTTGGCTTGGAGGTTTCAGCAGTTGAGGCTCTAACTGTTGGGGAATGTAGCAATAATTCAAAATTTTCCTACGTGTCACCAAGATCAATCTATGGAGTCATATAGCAACGAGGGAGGAGTGGATCTACATACCCTTGTAGATCGCACGTGGAAGCGTTCAAGAGAACGGGGTTGATGGAGTCGTACTCGTCGTGATCCAAATCACCGATGATCCTAGCGCCGAACGGACGGCACCTCCGTGTTCAACACACGTACGGAGCAGCAACGTCTCCTCCTTCTTGATCCAGCAAGGGGAGGAGAGGTTGATGGAGATCCAGCAGCACGACGGCGTGGTGGTGGAAGTAGCGGGATTCCAACAGGGCTTCGCCAAGCGCTGCGGGAGGAGGGAGATGTGTCACGGGAGGGAGAGGGAGGCGCCAGGGCTTAGGTGTTGCTGCCCTCCCTTCCCCCCACTATATATAGGGCCAAGGGAGAGGGGGGCGCAGCCTTGGCCCTTCCTCCAAGGAAGGGTGCGGCCAGGGAGGAGTCCATCCTCCCCAAGGCACCTAGGAGGTGCCTTCCCCCTTTAGGACTCTTTCTTTCCCTTATCTCTTGGCGCATGGGCCTCTTGGGGCTGGTGCCCTTTTCCCATATAGGCCAAGGCGCACACCCCTACAGCCCATGTGCCCCCCCGGGGCAGGTGGACCCCCTTGGTGGACCCCCGGACCCCTTTCGGCACTCCCGGTACAATACCGATAATGCGCGAAACTTTTCCGGCGACCAAAACAAGACTTCCCATATATAAATCTTTACCTCCGGACTATTCTGGAACTCCTCGTGACGTCCGGGATCTCATCTGGGACTCCGAACAACTTTCGGGTTACCGCATACTAATATCTCTATAACCCTAGCGTCACCGAACCTTAAGTGTGTAGACCCTACGGGTTCGGGAACCATGCAGACAAGACCGAGACGTTCTCCGGTCAATAACCAACAGCGGGATCTGGATACCCATGTTGGTTCCCACATGTTCCACGATGATCTCATCAGATGAACCACGATGTCGAGGATTCGATCAATCCCGTATACAATTCCCTTTGTCTAGCGGTACGATACTTGCCTGAGATTCGATCGTCGGTATCCCGATACCTTGTTCAATCTCGTTACCGGCAAGTCTCTTTACTCGTTCCGTAACACATCATCCCGTGATCAACTCCTTGATCACATTGTGCACATTATGATGATGTCCTACCGAGTGGGCCCAGAGATACCTCTCCGTCACACAGAGTGACAAATCCCAGTCTCGATTCGTGCCAACCCAACAGACACTTTCGGAGATACCCGTAGTGCACCTTTATAGCCACCCAGTTACGTTGTGACGTTTGGCACACCCAAAGTATTCCTACGGTATTCGGGAGTTGCACAATCTCATGGTCTAAGGAAATGATACTTGACATTAGAAAAGCTTTAGCATGCGAACTACACGATCTTGTGCTATGCTTAGGATTGGGTCTTGTCCATCACATCATTCTCCTAATGATGTGATCCCGTCATCAACGACATCTAATGTCCATGGTCAGGAAACCGTAACCATCTATTGATCAACGAGCTAGTCAACTAGAGGCTTACTAGGGACATGGTGTTGTCTATGTATCCACACATGTATCTGAGTTTCCTATCAATACAATTCTAGCATGGATAATAAACGATTATCATGAACAAGGAAATATAATAATAATCAATTTATTATTGCCTCTAGGGCATATTTCCAACACTAACTTTTAAGGTTGGCACCCTCTTGGCAGGTGCTTTTTTGTGCAATCCAGGCTTAGTTGATGCAACTGTGCCATACACTTTCTTTAGCACCTTTTTCTTGGAGCTGACTTCTTCCTCAACAGCCACATAATCCTCATCCTCAGAATCTGAGGTCTTCTTCTTCCTTGTTCTGGTGGCTGCCTTGGGTAAGTTGCTTGGTGTGCTCCTGCTGCCCTCATCAGAAGTGCTAGAGGGACTAGTGCCCTCACTCATATGAACCTGCTCCTCAGACTTGTTCTGGATGTCACTTTGATCAGACATCTTGCAAGCAAACTGTCAGCAGACCCTGTGAATAGATTGTAGATGGGATAGAGTAGACGAGCATCACAAAGTGCAGAATTTTTGCAAAACAGATGACTTAAAAACTTAGTTTTAGTTCTTCACAGAAAGCATTTCGGATCTACCAATTTGTAAACTCGGTGATACCGAAGCAGCTTTTGGAACCTAAACTAGTGAACTCAGTCAAACCGAGTCAAGTTCGGTGGCACCGAGACTGCTAGGGTTTCATAGAGAATCAAACTCGGTCAGACCGAAAATGCATGTGCAATGGCATAAGCCAAATCGGTGAGACCAATTTCTACAACTCGGTCGGTCCGAGATGAGTTCGGCGGAGACCTAACCCTAAATTTTCAAATCTAATCTAATCTACGGGATGCTTTCGCTGGACAGGATAATTTCATATGTGGCAAGAATCATGGAAAAGCAATGTGCTACGAATCGGAGTTAACGAATAGCACAAAAATCAAGTTCATACCCTACTTCGGCGGTGAACTTGCTACGGCGGCAACGGTGGGACAGATTGCCGTTGACGGCGGCAAAGACCAGTGGCGGGAGGTTGCTGGCTGTGAGAAGACGATCCGGAGACCCGAGGAGGCAGAGCAGGTCATGCGCGGGTGAAAGGTTTCGGAAAAATTTCCAAAATTTGACCCGTCAGTATATATAACCTGACCCTGTCGGTGTGACCGAGTGGAACAACTCGGTGGCACTGAGATGGAGAACTTCAAGCAGTTACTGCAACTCGGTGTGACCGAAAAGTTCTAAACGGTTGCACCGAGATTGAAAACCTAGATCAACTTAGTGATCTCGGTGTGACCAAAATGGATGACTCGATCATATCGAAGTGCACAAAGAGGTTTTGGAAGTTTAAGTCTATGACGAATCAGGGACTCCGAGTGCTCCTCACACAGAGTGGTTCGAATCTGACTTGATCAAACTTTGTGATGTAGCATGAATAGAGTTTGAGACGAGGAAAACATAGATAGCTAGAGGGAGTTCTTAGGCATTCTTGTCCATCCATTTGGCAAAAGAGAAAAAGGCAAACAATCAAAGCAACAAATTGATGTCCTTGAATGAGTAAAATATGCAACTAACATGCTCACACAATAAGATGGCAAAAGAAATATGTGACAAAGCATGCACAAACACTCTGGCATCTATCAAGCAATTTGACGATGACTAGGTCATCTATATATGAGTATATTGACTTAGGAGTCAAATGAGAACATTTGATCATAGGTCATACTCATCGTTTAAACACAAGTGGGGTTGCCACTTTTACATAAAACATTGTTGTGTTCACACCATTAGAGTTGCTTTAGCTCAATTGATTAGAGTAAAGCTCCCCCTAGATGTGATATCACCTCTTAAGAGGGATGAACTAACCTTGGGTTTTTTGATGATGACTTCATGTAGGTGTTGAAGATGTAGATGCTCAATGTTGATGTAGATCCTTTGGAGCAATCCTCTGAAGTGAGTTGCACTTTCAATACCTACACGGGTTAGTCCCACAAGGAACAAACAAGGATATCCATAGACATAGAGTGATATTCACATGAGATGATGTCCATGAATGCATGTTACCTTGTCCCTTGTCTTACCAACAATAGGGTTTGTGACTCCTTGAACTAGTGCAAGATATGGAAGTTGTTTGCACTTGTCCTCGCCAAAATGATATGAGTGAAGTATGTTGGTGGAGTCACCCTCAAAAACTCTCTAGTTGTTCTTCTTCAGGAACCACACCATCTTGATGGGAATCCTTGGAGTTGTAGTCGTACTTGATGAAGTAGAACTTGATGTAGTCTTGGGAACCCACTTGACCAAGGCTTTGGGAGCTTCTTCAAATGCATCAATCTCCTCTTGAAGCTTGTCCTTGCCTTTTTGCTTGTGGTCTTGTGGTGGAAGATCATATTGAGCTTGTGTTCCTTGGAAAGAAGTAGGACCATACTTCTCTTGTTGAGGAAAAAATTTCGTCTTGGGGTATTGATCTTCTTCCCACTCAACTCCATTGGCATTGAAGTTTCGTTCAAAACCAACACCTTGATTCTTCCGGTATCTTCCTTGCTTGCGTACAATTTCCTCAAATTGCTTACTTCCGGCAAGGCTCTTGTAAACACCTTTCTCTATAATTCCCTTCAATAAGCTATTTTCTTGCTCAAGTGTAACTTGGCTAAGAGAATCATTAGTGGAATCAAGAGAACTACTAGAAGCAACATCATTGGGTTTAGCATGATTGTTGTTACTACTAGAAGAAGAATCGTTCTTGTTATTGTTGCTAGATTTAACTTGTGGCATGTAAGTAGACAAGAGTAAACGCTTGGCAATCTAAGAAGAACTTTTCTTGCGAAGATCATCATTGATTGCCTTTAAGAACTCATGCTCTTGCTCAAGGTTGAGCTTTTCAAAGCGTAGCTTCTCATGAGTCTTTAAAAGTTCTCAATGATCATCCAAGGTAGTTTCATGAGCTAACTTAAGAGTGTTTAGTTCTTTAGTTAGACGCTCAATCTCCTTATTATCATTGTCATTCATTTTATCTTGATTAGCATGATTAATATCAAGTTCATCATAGTTTTCATAACTAGAGTTGTCAACAACTAAATCATCATCACCTAGCATATCATATTCATCACTATTGAAATCAACATACTCGGGGTGTGATACCTTTGGACCTTTAGCCATGAAGCATCTTCCAATTCCTTCATTTGGTGACTCAAATATGTCATAGGAGTTGGTTGAGACAAGTGCTAGACCGGCAACACCTTCATCTTGAGTATATTCGGAGTCGGAGTGATAACTTCTCTCGGAGTGATCGTTGAAGTCGGAGCCGGATACCCATTCACCAACGTGAGCTTGATGTCTTCATTTTGTGTAGCCCCTTGATGATTTTTCCTTCCTTTCCGAATTCTTGCTTCTCTGTGATGTTCTTCGTTCATAACGGTCATCTCTACTCCTTCTCTCTCTCTTGGTGGTGATTCTTCTCTCCTACTCCTTCTTTTGGGAGAACCTTCTCTTCTTTTGTAGGGAGCCGTACTATCGGGGATATACCCCGCAGTATGACCCAGCTGGAGTTGTAAACCGGTTGGGACTTGGTAAACCAGTGGATGGTAAACCAGCGGAGAGTTAAGATAGAGAGTCAAGACAGATGGCTAAGAAAGACGGTAAACCGGCGGGTGTTAAACCGGCTGAGTTAAGACAGATGGTCGCACCGGCAGGTGTTAAGACAATGTTAAACCGGTAGACAATGTTAAACCAGCAGACAATGTTAAACCGGCAGACAATGTTAAACCGTCAGACGATGTTAAACCGACAGACGTTAAGAAGCCCAGGAAGGGAAGTCAAAATAGTTTAAGTCTTAGTCCGAGATGGACTCTACATGTAACCCGCCCCTTCAACATATATAAGGAGGGGCAGGGCTCCCAAAAGAGAGGACAAGCAAGAAGAAAGAATCTATAGGCCTAGACACAACTAGAGGAGAGCCAGTTTACGGCGACTCCCTCGTGATGATAAAGAGATCTAGCCTCAAACAGCATGTAGGCTTGTTACCGGGTGATGTTCCCCGGTGCCCGAAGCTGTCTAAACCCTTGTCTTGTGTTGAGTCTCTCGATTCCGCTCAACCCCTCTCAAGCTACCACATAGATGTGTTGGCCTCGCGACTAAGTCCTCACACTAAGGACATCTGACGTGTTAATTCCACGACAGTTGGCGCCCACCGTGGGGCTGCGCATGGTGGTGCTGAGTTCTTGAAGGGATCTTTTCTTTTTCAAGGATCGAGAGGTTTCACAGCTTTTCCAATAAGGGAGAACCAGTCCGGAAGAAATCTACGTGGGCTATGTCTTTTATCAGCAGTTTAAGTCAGATCTAAGCAATTGCCGGGTGAATTAAATTTGATGTTCAACTTTGGATCTGGGATCACGAGATTTAGGTTCAAAAGAAATCAACCATCGTTGGTCTGGATCAGCGATCAAATAGAAAGGTTGCCGAGACCAGCGTTTTTCGTTGCAGCCTATTTTGCCAGATTGTCAAGTTTCGAGCGACAACTGCTGTCAAGTCGGAGCTATCAAGTCGTGCGTCCTCGAGTTGTCCAAGGACTAGGGTTCCGTTTTGTCTCAATTAAACTACTTTTTTTTGGGAACTACTGATCCTACTAGCCGCCGTACGTTACGGCAGCACCAACAAAGGCAAGGCCAAGCTGAGGTCCCAAGGCAATCCAGTATATTAGCAAGTCACGAGGGGATTTGACCAATTACCTGAAGGGAGTCAAATACGGTCCGGTTTGGTCCAAGAACCACCCGGTATCTCTGTTTCCAACCTAGATTTGCCCCGCCTGCCACTAATCTACTCCGCGCGAACATGTGTGTGCAGATAACAGTCCGGCAAGTTGCCGCTGCTGCCGCTCACTTCCAAGCCGCCCCGCGGCCTCACCCAGACCGCCGCCCATCTTCAAATCGCCGCCGCCAGCCACCTCCAAGTCAGCCTGCCCCGGCAGCTCGCCGCTGTAGCCACGCCGAGGCTGTGACCCGCCGGACCCGTGAGCCGCCATCGCTCACCTCAGCCTAAGCTGCTTCACGCCATGAGCCACTGGCCAACCTCTGCTTCAACAAACAGCAGCGCCGAGCCAGTTCCGACTACGCCTGCGCCAACCCGTCGCCGGTTCGCCCAAGCCGCTCCAATCCGCCGGCAACCTGCTGGTCTGCGAGCCGTCGCCGGTTCAGCCGCGCCTCGCCTCCTCTGGGTCGCCATCAACAACCCGCGGCCGCACCACTCCAACCCGTCGCTGGTTCGCCCGCGCCGCTCCAATCCGCCGGCAACCTGCTGGTCTGCGAGCCGTTGCCGGTTCGGCCGCGCCTCGCCTCCTCTGGGTCGCCATCAACAACCCGCGGCCGCACCACTCCAACCCGTCGCCGATTCGCCCGCGCCGCTCCAATCCGCCACCAACCTGCTGGTCTGCGAGTCACTACGTCTGCAGTCCTGTTAAACCGCCGTCTGGGTTCGCCTCTGGACCGACTGCCCACAAGCGGTGTGATGGGTCGCCGGTCTCCACCTCCGCTGCCTCGCCCCGCCAGTCAACACCGTTCGAGGGCCGCCGTTGGCTCGTTCCCCTGATTCAAACCGCCGCCGGCTCGTCCCTCCACTTTGCCTTGCCGTGGGCTGCCGCCGCACATCGACCTGCCATGGCCCTGCTCGTGAGTCGCTGCAAACCGCCGAGTTGCTGTTGCCGCCTCCGCTGCTCGGCCCGGTCCAGCTTCCATCAAAACCGCCGGGCGCTGACCCGTTGCTCGCCCTGCTTCGTTAATCCGCAGCGTCCGCGCTCAAACCTGGCGGTGTTACACGCGCATTGGTTGGGTTCCGTCTCCACCGAGTTATTGTGCGTTGAGCCTGCCGAGCTGCCCGCGGCGCCGCGTCCCCATCTGGGTTCGTCTCTGACCCGTGACTCGCCTGAGCTGCTGACCTGCCTCCATCGCTTCTAGGGGCCCCGCGTCCTTCAACAGCTTTGCCTCTGAGTGCCTGCGCCACCACAACTTCGATAAACCGGCCGTGGCTGGGCCGCCTGTGCCGGCGCGCTTCACCGGGTGAGCCGCCATCAGGGAGCCGCAGGGCGCTTACACCGCTGAACGCCTGTGCCACTGTTGCCGGCCCCGCTTCGCCCCGCGGCTGCTTCCTCCATCGCACGAGCCTTGCTGACCTGCCTCCTCATCCTTCGTTCTGTCACCATCGGTGGCTCGCCAACCATGACCCGGAGGTGGATACAAGCATGACTCGGGACTATTTGGGCATGGATTTCTACAAGCTGGCCATGATCCGAAAAATGGGGATGGGCGCGGGCGCGCCTCGCGGGTGCCTCTCTGTTGCTGCGCCCAGCTTGAACCGCCCCGTCTCCGGCCGGGGTATACGGCCCCGTCTTCGGCCGGGCTTGTATGGTTTCCCCTGATGTCAAACCGATGTGGTCGCTCACAAACCGCCGTTTTCATCGCGGCCTACACCGATGGCCTGCTAGCTCCGCTGCTGAGACTATCATCGTTGCTGCCGTGCTACCTCTGCCTCAGCCCGTTTCTGCTGGTCGCCGAAGATCAGGTCCTAAGGTTGCAAGTGAAGACTAAATAAGAAGATTCCTCTTGGCGATCTGGTGCAAATCAACCAAAGATGAGCATACAATGGTAAAAGTAATGGTGGAGAGTTAAGGCTGGAACTGCCTTGATGGATTAAGCAGGACTTCCAAATTATCCAAGGACGGTATATACGGATCATCGTTCATCTGAATATATCAGGTGATATCTCTCTAAACTTATTTTACTAGCACATATTGTTTCTATCAAAAGAACAAATTGCTTTGATTTGTATTTTTTATACACAGGACCATTATTCATTACAAATATGGTTTATACCATGGATATGAAACATGGGCTGATAATGTTCCGCCCGGCGATAGTCCGTGACATATTACCCGTTGAATGGACGTGCACAATTTGCCACCCTTGCGGCCCGGTCTACATCGACTTGCTGGGATCGCGTTTGATCGATGTTCAATGGACGTGCACAAAGCCGCCACCTCTGCAGACCTGGTCTACATTGACTCGCTCGTCCGTTCCGGTTTGCAGCACCGGTGCCAATTTTTTCTGTCTGCACCGGCTTGCAATGCCGTGATATTCGGCCGATTCATATGTCTGAGCCTGCTTATGATGCTGCAGACATCTTTGATGTCCGTCTCTCGCGGCCTAGTCTACATCAACACACCGGGCCGCACCTGTCTGCATGAGCTATTTATAGAGTATGAACAAGTCACTACTTGGGTAGCCCGGTTTTTCTTCCAATACATTGGAGGCAAATTATTGTTCAGCCGCCGTCTGCACTGGATGGATCAATGGACATATACACAAATCGCTGCAACTACAGTTTGGTAAACTTCAAGGAGCCAGTTGGAAGGAACCATTGGCCGAGTTGCTGACATGGCTCATACGGGATCATTTATAAACCCGCCACAGTCACCTCAATCTTCTGTGGATTTACATCGCGTTATTAACATCGATGATATATACCTTCTGCTATGGTCAAGTACGGAGAATTTCAAGAAAACTCCTTGAGTCATCTTAAAACTCGGGGGCTACGTTGATATGACGCAGTAAGTCTTGTCAGTTTTAGCAAATTCAAGTGCCCAAGGATGTTGAAGGGAAACCCGTACGGGAGGCTACTGTTATATTGATAAAAAAATTAAAGGCCGTCAAAAATATTCCGGCTCACAATGATGCTTCCGGTTTATAGTCCGGCTTAAGGGGAATCCCGTCTCCCACACAGCGCTGAAGCCCTTAGCATCTGGTTCAAATCTGGTTTAAGAGGAAACTATCTCTTGCAAAGCTCTGAAGCTCTCAAATCTGGTTTAAAAATGTCCGGTCCAAAAAGGAATTAACTTCTCCTAAGTTCGAGTTTAAAGGCCGTCAGAAAATTTCGGGCTGAAAATGAAGATTCCGGTTTAAAATCTGTTCAAGGGAAAGATGTCTCCCACAAAGCTTTGAAGCTCTCAATATCCGGTTCAAAATCCCGGTTCAAGAAGAATTTATCTCTTGCAAAAAGTTAAAGGTTGCCAAAGAGGACCTGTTGCCATGATGCGCGGTTCAAACATGGGTATCCTGCCTTATTGGCTTATCATATTATTGATCACTTGGGGGCTTGGTCGTATTCGAACCATAGCTACACCTCTTGATCGGCGTAAGGCCACCAGGGAAATCAGTTAGGGGTCAAAGAGAGTGTTGCAAAAAGCACCAACTCAAACATAAACACCCATTGAGCACAGCTCACAAAGTTACTTGGGGGCTCTTTGTGCAAAGCAACAAAGAGTGTGAAAGGACCCTTGTAATTGGCTATCAAGCCACGGCTTGGAAGCCTGGTGTATTCACCTAAAACCCCGGGTTAACCTACCTTCATCAAGTAAGCCACTCCTATCCAGGTAATCCTGGCATGACCCGCCGAACGTTTGACAAGTCAATCTTATACTGACCCTGAACTTATCAAAGTTAAAATGACGATTGGTTAGTTGGAGGCCCATCTTAAAAGGCTTTGCAAAATGGTTTAACTCAGCGGCCTGGCAGCCCATGAAAAGCCTCGAATTTGGGCCTGGCAGCCCTTGAAAAGCCTCGACTACACGGTTTTATTTGCCTTTATCAAGATTTTTCCCTTTTGATAAATTTTATGTTGAACCGGCGTCTCTCGACCCGGCATGACTATCAGTCATCAAATTAACCCGGTGTTCTTTAACCCGGCTCGACTTTCAACTACAAGTTGTCAGTGCATAATCACTTATAATCCAGTGTTTATTATCCCGGCCTGGCTTTGGACTATCAGTCGCCAGTATATATTTGGATTGCGCCATTCGAATCATGCGCTTATAAATCTTTGGGTATATTATTCAAATCTTTAATAGCCAACATGGCTGGATTTTTATTATGGTTATCAATAACCCGTATTATGATTAAGGTTTTCAAAGTCACTTTAGCGCAATGGCTATCATATTATCAATGGATATGATTGCAGGAATAGTCCCGAGTCGCTGCAGGCTTACGACCCGACAATTGGGGGCTACATTATTAAAGTTAAAATTATATCAAATATGCAAGTCTTAGGTCACTGCAAGCATGCACGATAACACTTGGGGGCTAATGCAAAATCATTATTTGCTCACTTATTGAAGACCCGACTCATCACATCATAATGAGCCGGCCCTTGGGGGCTACCAATTGCTCTTGTTAACAATTCAAGGTACATAAATTTTCATCTATTATTAAAGGATCTACTACTCAGTTGGTAAAGCACAAGAATCTTAACCTTGTGGATGTGGGTTCAAGCCCCATGAGGGGGGTTTCATCATATGATGTTATTTTCATTGAAGAATATATCAAGTCCCAGCTCAACATTATCTTATTGAGTCGGCCCTTGGGGGCTACACATTGCTGCTCAAGTTTACATGATCATATTTACAAAGTCCCTGCTCATTATTGCATAATAACCCGACCCTTGGGGGCTACACTGGTTGAAGTTTTTATGAGCATAAGGCAATTTCAAGTCCCAGGTTGCTGCAAGCATGACAACCCGGCACTTGGGGGCTACATATGTGGAATACTCAGTTCTGACTGGTGATTGAGATGAACAACCTGGATTTCTTCAAGCTTATGACAGTCGTATTTGAAGCAAGTCTTAAGTTGTTGCTATACTACCTTCTTAAGACTTGGGGGCTACAAGTGATAGGCATATAAGAGGTATATTTTCAAGTTTGATGTTAACTACAATTATGACCTGGTGCCATCAATATTTGTAAACCGGCAATGATAAACCGGCAAGTTCAAGTCTTAAACCGGCACAGTTCTACATTTCAAACCGGCAAGTTCTACATTCTTAAACTGGCTAAAGATCAAATGAGTATTTCAAAGGCCAATATTTTTGTTAAGCATTGGGAGCTGAAGCCAAATGAGTTATTCTTCACAATATTTCTCTATGACAAACTGATGTTAGCAAATTGATTATGAAGCTGGTCTATTGACTCGGATCTTATAGAAGAAGGAAGTGACAAGGACTTAAGGATAATCAAGATCAGTTTAACATGGATAAATCCAAATTAAACTGGGGGCTAATGTCGGGGATATACCCCACGGTATGACCCGGCTGGAGTTGTAAACCAGCTGGGACTTGGTAAACCGGTGGATGGTAAACCGGCAGAGAGTTAAGACAGAGAGTCAAGACAGATGGCTAAGAAAGACAGTAAACCGGCGGGTGTTAAACCGGCTGAGTTAAGACAGATGGCAGCACCGGCAGGTGTTAAGACAATGTTAAACCGGCAGACAATGTTAAACCGGCAGACAATGTTCAACTGGCAGACATTAAGAAGCCCAGGAAGGGAAGTCAAAATAGTTTAAGTCTTAGTCCGAGATGGACTCTACATGTAACCCGCCCCTTCAACATATATAAGGAGGGGCAGGGCTCCCGAAAGAGAGCACAAGCAAGAAGAAAGAATCTATAGGGCTAGACACAACTAGAGGAGAGCCGGTTTACGGCGACTCCCTCGTGATGATAATGAGATATAGCCTCAAACAACATGTAGGGTTGTTACCGGATGATGTTCCCCAGGGCCCAAAGCAGTCTAAACCCTTGTATTGTGTTGCGTCTCTCAATTCCGCCCAACCCCTCTCAAGCTACCACATAGATGCGTTGGCCTCGCGACTAAGTCCTCACACTAAGGACATCTGACGTGTTAATTCCACGACACGTACACTCATTGGAGTAGTGTCGGGGTCTTCCACAATTGTAGCAATTACATTCACGACTTGAAGATCTTTTGTCATTGTAGGACCATGACTTGGAACTTCTTTCCTTGCTTCTACTCTTGTAGAACTTGTTGAAGTTCTTCACCATTAGGCTCAATTCTTCATTGAAGTTTTGTTTTTCACTTGATGATGTGGGAGCATCACATGAGGCTTTGTAAGCACCACTTGACTTGTTGTGAAGCTCTTCTTTATCCTTGAGTGACATCTCATGAGCAACAATCCTTCCAATGACTTCCGCTGGCTTGAGATCTTTGTAATTGGGCATCATTTGGATCAGTGTCCACACGGTATCATATTTTCCATCCAAGGCTCTTAGGATCTTCTTGATGATGAATCTATCGGTCATCTCTTCACTTTCTAAGCCGGCAATCTCATTTGTGATGAGAGCAAGCCTAGAGTACATTTCAGCGACACCTTCACCATCCTTCATTTTGAACTTATCAAGTTGACTTTGAAGCATATCCAATTTGGATTCCTTGACGGAGTCGGTACCTTCATGCATATCAATCAAAGTACCCCAAATTTCCTTTGCATTCTCAAGACGGCTGATTTTGTTGAATTCTTCGGGGCACAATCCATTGAAGAGAATATCACAAGCTTGAGCATTGTATTGCAGCATCTTCAACTCTTCCGTGCTAGCCTCACGTTTTGGTTCCCTCCCATCAAAGAATTCACCTTGCAAGCCAACACACACAATAGCCCAAATGGCGGGGTTATGTCCAATAATATGCATTTTCATCTTATGCTTCCAACTAGCAAAATTAGTACCATCAAAATAAGGACCTCTACGGTGGTAATTTCCCTCACTAGACGCCATACTCTCCTAGGTTGTGAAACCAAGGCTATGATCACCAAAAGCTATGGAAATCAAGGCAAATGGAGACCAAAGCTCTAATACCACTTGTAGGATCGAAAGTATGTCTAGAGGGGGGTGATTAGACTACTTGACCAAATAAAAATCTAGCCTTTTCCCAATTTTAATTCTTGTCAGATTTTAACAACTTAGCACATGTCAAGCAAACAACCTACACATGCAATTCTAAGAGTATAGAAGTGGAATGTAAAACAATTGCATATGAAGGTAAAGGGAGGAGTTTGGAGGGAGCAAATGCAATGTAGACACGGAGATTTTTGGCGTGGTTCCGATAGGTGGTACTATCGTACATCCATGTTGATGGAGACTTCAACCCACGAAGGGTAACGGTTGTGCGAGTCCACGGAGGGCTCCACCCGCTAAGGGTCCACGAAGAAGCAACCTTGTCTATACCACCATGGCCATCGCCCATGAAGGACTTGCCTCACTAGGGTAGATCTTCACGAAGTAGGCGATCTCCTTGCCCGTACAAACTCCTTGGTTCAACTCCATAATCTTAATGGAGGATCCCAAGTGACACCTAACCAATATAGGAGACACCACTCTCCAAGAGGTAATAGATGGTGTGTTGATGATGAACTCCTTGCTCTTGTGCTTCAAATGATAGTTTCCCAACACTCAACTCTCTCTCATAGGATAGGATTTGGTGGAAAGATGATTTGACTGTAAAGCAACTTGGGGAAGGTTAGAGATCAAGATTTATGTGGTTGGAATGAAGTATCTTGACCTCAACACAAGTGTAGGTGATTCTCTCTCACAAAATGTATGTTGGAAGTGTAGGCATGTTCTGATGTCTGTCTCCACGAATGAAGAGTGGGTGGAGGGGTGTATGTAGCCTCCACACAAAATCTAACTGTTACAAACAAATCACCAAACTCGACGGGACCGAATCATACAACTCGGTCAGACCGATTTAGTTCATAGTGTGACCGTTAGGGCTTTCGGTGGGACCGACATGTCAACTCGGTGGGACCGATATCATTAGGGTTAGGGCATAACGTAATATCGGTGAGACTGATTACACAAACACGGTGAGACCGATTTTGGTAATAGACTAACCAGAGAGTTGGTCAAGCAATCTCGGCGGGACCGATTCACTCTCTCGGTAGGAGCGAAACGTTACGAAAGGGAAACAGAGAGTTTACATTGCAATCTTGGTGGGACCGATCACTCATCTCGGTTGGACCGAAACGTTATAAAGGGAAATAGAGAGTTTGCATTGCAATCTCGGTGGGACCGATCGTTCCTCTCGGTTGGACCTAAACATTATGAAGGGAAACAAAGAGATTACAATCCCATCTCGGTGAGACCGAGATCCTTATCGGTAGGACCGAAAAGACTAGGGTTTGTGGCAGTGGCTATGTCAAGTGAACTCGGTGGCACCGGATAGATCAAATCGGTGGGGGGCCCAGTTTGACTTTTGGTTTGGGATATATTTGGATATGAGAAAGTGGTTGAGGGTTGTGGAGCATATCACTAAGCACTTTGAGCAAGAACCTCATTAAGCAACACCTCATCCCCTCTTAATAGTATTGGCTTTTCCTATGGACTCAATGTGATCTTGGATCACTAAAAATGAAATGTAGAGTTTTGTCCTTTGAGCTTGAGGCAATCCTTTTGTCCTTAGCATTTTGAGGGGTCCACTTTCTAATCCATGCCATGCCAATCAATGAGATTTTCCTGAAATATTTATCTTCAAGTAGCATTAGCTCAAAGAGCTATATGTTGTTAGGAATTACCAAAACCACCCAGGGATAGTTGCACTTTCAGTTCCCCATCTCCATGAGTAGCAAGTAAACCTAATTTTTTGGTATTTCATGTTCCATATCCATAACTAAAGATAGAGAACAATTTAGAACAGCAAATAAATATTACTTAGTGATAAAGCAAACAAGCACACACGAGAATATTCACCCCACGCTATAACTCCCCGGCAACGGCGCCAGAAAAAGGTCTTGATAACCCACAAGTATAGGGGATGAATTGTAGCCTCTTTCGATAAGTAAGAGTGCCGAACCCAACGAGGAGCTAAAGGTAGAAGAAATATTCCCTCGAGTTCTATCGACCATCGATACAACTCTACGCACGCTTAACTTTCGCTTTACCTAAAACAAGTATGAAACTAAAAGTACTTTGTAGGTGTAACGGGATAGGTTTGCAAGAATATAAAGAGCACGTAAATAAAAACTAGGGGCTGTTTTAGGTAAAGAAGCAATAAAGTTAGTATAGCAAGTGTGGAAAAGTGGTGGTAGGAGTTGCGAAATTCTCCCTAAGCAATTGACTACTTTACTAGACTGATAGCAAGTTTTATGTGGGAGAGTCCACTGCTAGCATTTCATCCACGGCTTAGAATTCTATGCACTTATGATTGGAACTATTAGCAAGCATTCGCAACTACTAGCGTTCATTAAGGTAAAACCCAACCATAGCATTAAGATATATTGATCCCCCTTCAATCCCGTATGCATCAATTTCTATGCTAGGTTGAAGCTTCTGTCACTCTTGCCCTCCAATACATAGTCCTATCAACATACAAATAACCATATGGTGTGATCCACGCGCGCGCTCATATGATGGGCACCAAAGGACAGCAACATAACCACAAGCAAATTAAACCAATAATAGCAATTCACCAATTACCGATAGGACAACGAAAATCTACTCAGACATCATAGGATGGCAACACATCATTGGATAATAATATGAAGCATAAAGCACCATGTTCAAGTAGAGGGTACAGCGGGTTGTGGGAGAGTAGATAGATGGGGGAAGGTGATGAAGATGACGGAGGTGTTGGTGTAGATCGTCGTCACACGATGATGGCCCCGACGGCGTTCTGG
Organism: Triticum aestivum; assembly: GCF_018294505.1. NCBI lineage: Eukaryota > Viridiplantae > Streptophyta > Magnoliopsida > Poales > Poaceae > Triticum > Triticum aestivum. The sequence continues at coordinate 328,736,747 of NC_057794.1, forward strand.
CGCCACCGGGAGAGGGGAGAGAGAGCCCCCCTTCTTATTATTCCTTGACCTTCTCCCTAGATGGGAGAAGGGTTTCCCCTCTGGTCCATGGCCTCCATTGTGGCAGAGGGGCGAGAGCCCCTCCAAGATTGGATCTGTCTCTCTGTCTCTCTCTGTTTCTGCGTTTTAGATTCTGCCCTTTCACCATTTCTTAAATTCACGGAGATCCGTAACTCCGATTGGGATGAAATTTTAACATGTTTTCTATCCGGATATTGGATTTCTTGCGGCGAAAGAAGGGCACCAACCGCCTTACGGGGTGGCCACGATGGCCTATGGCGTGTCTGACACCCTGGGGCGCACCCCCTGCCTCGTGGCCCCCTTGGGCATCGTCTCGTGTTGATTCTTCTTCCCAAAAATCACATATATTCCAAAAAAATCTCCTTCAGTTTTTATCCCGTTTGGACTCTATTTGATATGGATTTTCTGCGAAACAAAAACATGCAACAAACAAGAACTGGCACTGGGCACTGGATCAATATGTTAGTCCCAAAAATAGTATAAAAAGCTACCAAAAGTATATGAAAGTTGTATAATATTGGCATGGAACAATCAAAAATTATAGATACGACAGAGACGTATCAAGTATCCCTTAAGATGGTGTTGATAGTAGGAAGACCAGACAACAAATAGAGCACAGATCCTAGCTTGTGTGTCTCCAAAGCTTTATCGGGGATCTCCTTGTACATATTTGCCATTGAGTTGTGGTCCTTTTTCTTCTTGGCATACACATCCAAATTGTCCTCATGTTCCTCTGGGGCATTGATCAACTTGGCCCATTCATCAATAGTTGATTGGTACCTCGTACCTTCAGACATCCACACTATCCTCCCGTCTGGATAGAAATGAGCAGTGGAGTAAAATTGCATGATTAGCTCATCATTCCATTTTGTGAGCTTCTGTTCAACAAACTTGTCAACTCCACAAGATTTGAAGCTTTCATGTACACCTGGGAAGTGATCTTCATTCTTATCAATAAATTCCCAATCGACCCATCTCATATCATTGACAATTGGCTTCTTGTCAAGCAGAATGGTCTCGTAGAAGTCTTTTTGTTCTTTGGTGTGGAACCTATAGTCCACTGTAGTTCTCCTTCTTATAGCATATGGATCAGACTGCCTCCAAAGTCTCAATCATGCATCCTTTCTGATGTTCATGTCCTCAGCCACTGGATGAGTATCATTGTGATCTGGAATCTTGGGTTTCAGTTTTCTCAGCACTTGGGCTTCATCATCTTCTTCTTCAACTTTAGGCACTGGGGCCTTGTTCTTCTCTTCAGCAGGAATGTTTCTGGTGCTTCTCTTGGGCTTAGAAGGCTTCTGAGCTTGAGCTGTTGCTTTGGGAGCAACTTTTGGCTTTGATGTTGCAGCCCCTGACTTTATTGCATCTCCCATGAGCTTCTGAGACTTGGGAGCTGGAGCAGCATCCTCTTCCTCTTCATCTTCTTCTGGTTCTCTCATGATGGAGGATCTACCAAGCACTCTGGTAGTGGTTTTCTTGACCCTCTCCTTCCTCTTCTTTCCCTCTCCAGCAGCCTCTCCAGTTGGCTTAGAGATCTCAATAGATGAGGCCCTGGCCTTAGATATTGGAACTCTTTTTGCACGTGCCTTCTTATGCAACACTGGCTTAGTTGTTGCAGCAGTACCATACTCTTTCTTTAGCACATTCTTCTTGGAGCTGACTTCCTCTTCAGTGGCCACGTAGTCCTCATCTTCAGAATCTGAGGTTTTCTTCTTCCTTGACCTGGTGGCTGCCTTTGGCAAATTACTGGGAGTGCTCCTGCTGCCATCATCTGAGGTGCTTGAGGACTAGTGCCCTCACTCAATTGCACTGGCTCTTCAGATCTGTTTTGGCTGCCACTTTGGTCAGACATCTTGGCAATCACACTGACAGCAAACCCTGTGAATAGATGTAGATGAGGTAGAATGGATGAGCATCACAAAGTGCAGAGTTTTTGCAAAACAAATGAGTCAAAAACTTAGTTTTAGTTCTCCACAGAAAGCATTTTGGAGCTACCGATTTGTTAAACTTGATGATACCGAAGCAACTTTTGGAACCTAAACTAGTGAACTCGGTCAGACCGCGTCACAGTTTGGTGGCACCGAGATTGCTAGGGTTTCACAGAGAGTCAAACTCGTTCGCCCCGATTTGCAATTTTTGGTCGGACCGAAAACGCATGTGCAATGGCCTAAGCCAAATCGGTGAGACTGATTTCTACACCTCGATCGGTCCGAGATGAGTTCGGCGGAGACCTAACCCTAAATTTTCGAATCAAATCTAGCCTAAAGGATGTTTTCTCTGGATAAATTGTTTTCATACGTGGAAAAGATCATGGTGAAGCAATGTGCTACGAATCGGAGTAAGGAAATAACACAAAGTATCGAACCCATACCCTAGTTCGGCGGGAGTTTGCTACGGCGACAACGGCGGAGCAGAATTCCGTTGACGGCGGTGGAAACCAGCGGCGGGAGGTCGCTGGTGGTGAGGAGACGATCTGGAGACCCGAGGCGGTAGAGCAGGACACGCGCGGGATGAAGGGTTTTGGAGGAATTTCAAAAATTGAACATGTCTATATATATCCTGATCCTATAGGTGTGACCGAGTGGAACAAATCGGTGGCACCGAGATGCAGAATCGCAAGCGGTTACTGCAACTCGATGTGACCGAAAAGTTCAAATCGGTTGCACCGAGATGGAAAACCTAGATCAACTTGGTGAACTCGGTGTGACCGAAGTGGATGACTCGGTCATACCGAAATACACAAAGAAGTTTTGGGAGTTTAAGCCTATGACCAATCGGGAACACCGAGTGCTCCTCACACAGAATGGTTTGAATCTGACTTGATCAAACTTTGTGATGTAGCATGAATAGAGTTTGAGACAAGAAAAGCATAGATAGCTAGAGAAGGTTCCTAGGCATTCTCGTCCATCCATTTGGCAAAAGGGGAAAAGCCAAACAATCAAAGCAACAAATGGATGTCCTCGAATGAGTAAAATATGCAATCAACATGCTCACTCAATAAAATGGAAAATGAAATATGTGGCAAAGCATGCACAAACATTCTAGCATCTATCAAGCAATTGGCGATGACTAGGTCATCTATACATGAGTATATTGACTTAGGAGTCAAATGAGAACATTTGATCATAGGTCATACTCATCGTTTAAGAACAAGTGGGGTTACCACTTTTACATAAAGCATTGTTGTGTTCACACCATTAGAGTTGCTTTAGCTCAATTGATTAGAGTAAAGCTCCCCCTAGATATGTGATATCCCCCCTAAGAGGAATGAACTAACCTTGGGTTTTGTCGATGATGACTTCATGTAGACGTTGAAGATGTGGATGCTCAATGTTGATGTAGATCATTTGGAGCAATCCATTGGAGTGAGTTTCACTTTCAATGCCTACACGGGTTAGTCCCACAAGGAACAAACAAGTATATCCATGGACATAGAGTGATGTACACACAAGATGATGTCCATGAAAGCATTAGGTTACCTTGTCCCTTGTCTTACTAACAAGAGGGTTTGTGACTCCTTGAACTAGTGCAAGATGTGGAAGTTGTTTGCGCTTGTTCTCGCCAAAGTGATATGAGTAAAGTATCTTGGCAGAGTCACCCTCAAGAACTTTCTAGTTCTTCTTCGGGATCCACATCATCTTGCTGGGAATCCTTGGACTTGTAGTCGTACTTGATGAAGTAGAACTTGATGTAGTCTTGGGAACCCACTTGATCAAAGCCTTAGGAGCTTCTTCAAATGCATCAATCTCCTCTTGGAGCTTGTCCTTACCTTTTTTTCTTGTGGTCTTGTGGTGGAAGATCATCTTGAGCTTGTGTCCCTTGGAAAGAAGTATGATCATACTTCTCTTGTTGAGGAACAAACTTCGTCTTGGTATATTGATCTTCTTCCCACTCAACTCCATTGGCATTGAACTTTCGTTCAAAACCAATACCTTGATTCTTTTGGTGCCTTCCTTGCTTGCATACAATTTCCTCAAATTGCTTACTTCCAGCAAGACTCTTGTAGACACCTTTCTCTATAATTCCCTTCAATAGGCTATTTTCTTACTGAAGTGTACCTTGGCTAAGAGAATCGTTAGTGGAATTAAGAGAACTACTAGAAGCAACAGTATTGGATTTAACATGATTGTTGTTACTACTAGAAGAAGAATCTTTCTTATTCTTGTTGCTAGATTTAACTTGTGGCATGTAAGTAGACAAGAGTAAATGCTTGGAAATGTAAGAAGAACTTTTCTTGCGAAGATCATCATTGATCTCCTTTAAGAACCCATGCTCTTGCTCAAGGTTGAGATTTTCAAAGCGTAACTTCTCATGAGTCATTAAAAGTTCTCAATGTTCTTCCAACGTAGTTTCATGAGCTAACTTAAGAGTGTTTAGTTCTTTAGTTAGACGCTCAATCTCCTTCTTATCATCGTCATTCGTTTTATCTTGATTAGCATGATTAATAGCAAGTTCATCATAGTTTTCATCACTAGAGTTGCCAACAAGTAAATCATCATCACCTAGCAAATCATCATTATCACTATTGAAATCAACATACTCGGGGTGTGATACCTTAGGTCATTTAGCCATGAAGCATCTTCCAATTCCTTCATTTGGTGAGTCAAATATGTCATAGGAGTTGGTTGACACAAGTGCTAGACCGGCAACACCTTCATCTTGAGTATATTCGGAGTCGGAATGATAACTTCTCTCGGAGTGATTGTCGGAGTCGGAGCCGGATACCCATTCACCAACATGAGCTTGATGTCTTCGTTTTGTGTAGCTCCTTGTCCTTGATGATTTGTTCTTCCTTTCCGAATCCTTGCTTCTCCGTGATGTTCTTCGTTCATAACGGTCATCTCTACTCCTTCTCCCTCTAGGTGGTGATTCTTATCTTCTACTTCTCATTTTGGGTGAATCTTCTCTTCTTTTGTAGGGAGTTGTACACTCATTGGAGTAGTGTTAGGGTCTTCCACAATTGTAGCAATTACGTTCACGACTCGAAGATCTTTTGTCATTGTAGGACCTTGACTTGGAACACATTTCCTTGCTTCTACTCTTGTAGAACTCGTTGAAGTTTTTCACCATTAGGCTCAATTCTTCATTGAAGGCTTGTTTCTCACTTGATGATGTAGGAGCATCAAATGAGGCTTTCTAAGCACCACTTGACTTGTTGTGATGAGAGCGAGCCTAGAGTACATTTCAGCGACACCTTCACCATCCTTCATTTTGTACTTGTCAAGCTGACTTTGAAGCACATCCAATTTGGATTCCTTGAAGAAATCCGTACCCTCGTGCATATCAATCAAAGTATCCCGAATTTCCTTTGCATTCTCAAGACGGCTGATTTTGTTGAATTCTTCGGGGCACAATCCGTTGAAGAGAATATCACAAGCTTGAGCATTGTATTGTAGCATCTTCAACTCTTGTGCGGTAGCTTCACGGTTTGGTTCTCTCCCATCAAATAATTCACCTTGCAAGCCAATACACACAATAGCCCAAACGGCAGGATTATGTCCAAGAATATGCATTTTCATCTTATGCTTACAACTAGCAAAATTTGTACCATCAAAGTAAGGACCTCTACGGTGGTAATTTCCCTTGCTAGACGCCATACTCTCCTAGGTTGTGAAACCAAGGCTATGATCACCAAAAGCTATGGAAATCAAGGCAAATAGAGACCAAAGCTCTAATACCACTTGTAGGATCGAAAGTATGTCTAGAGGGGGAGTGATTAGACTACTTGACCAAATAAAAATCTAGCCTTTTCCCAATTTTAAGTCTTGGCAGATTTTAACAACTTAGCACAAGTCAAGCAATCAACCTACACATGGAAGTCTAAGAGTATAGAATCGGAATGTAAAACATTGCACATGAAGGTAAAGGGAGGAGTTTGGAGAAAGCAAACGCAATGTAGACATGGAGATTTTTGGCATGGTTCCGATAGGTGGTGCTATCGTACATCCACATTGATGGAGACTTCAACCCACGATGGGTAACGGTTGCGCGAGTCCACGAAGGGCTCCACCCATGAAGGGTCCACGAAGAAGCAACATTGTCTATCCCACCATGGCCATCGCCCACGAAGGACTTGCCTCACTAGGGTAGATCTTCACGAAGTAGGCGATCTCCTTGCCCGTACAAACTCCTTGTTTCAACTCCACAATCTTGACGGAGGCTCCCAAGTGACACCTAACCAATATAGGAGACACCACTCCCCAAAAGGTAATAGACGGTGTGTTGATGATGAACTCCTTGCTCTTGGGCTTCAAATGATAGTCTCCCCGACACTCAACTCTCTCTCACAGATTTGGATTTGGTGAAAAGATGATTTGAGTGGAAAGCAACTTGGGGAAGGCTAGAGATCAAGATTCAAATGGTTGGAAAGGAATATCTTGGTCTCAACACATGAGTAGGTGGTTCTCTCTCAGAAAATGAATGCTGAAGTGTAGGCACATTCTGATGGCTCTCCCTCGTAATGAAGGAAGGGTGGAGGGGTATATATAGCCTCTACACAAAATCGAACCATTACACACAATTCACCAAACTCAGTGGGACCGAATCAGAAAACTCGGTGGGACCGATTCAGTTCAAAATGTGAATGTTAGGCTTTTCGGTGGGACCGACATGTCAACTCGATGGGACCGATTTCATTAGGGTTAGGGCATAACGTAATCTCGGTGAGACCGATTACACAAACTCAGTGGGACCAATTTTGGTAATAAGCTAACCAGAGAGTTGGTCAGACAAACTCGGTGCGACTGAATCGCTCATTTTGGTGAGACGAAACGTTAGGAAAGGGGAAAAGAGAGTTTGCATTGCGAACTCGATGGGACCGATCGCTCATCTTGGTTGGACCGAAACGTTACGAAGGGAAACAGAGAGTTTGCAATCCCATCTCGGTGAGACCGAGATCCCTATCGATGAGACCGAAGTGACTAGGGCTTGTGGCAGTGGCTATGTCAAGTGAATTCAGTGGCGCCGGATAGAACATTTTGGTGGGGCCGAGTTTGACTTTTTGGTTTGGGACATATGTGGATATGAGAAAGTGGTTGAGGGTTTTTGGAGCAACACCTCATCCCCTTTTAATAGTATTGGCTTTTCCTATGGATGAAATGTGATCTTGGATCACTAAAAGTAAAATGTAGAGTCTTGAGCTTGAGCCAATATGTGTCCTTAGGATTTGAGGGGTCCACATTCCTAATCCATTCCATGACAATCACTGAACTTTCTGAAAGGATCATCTTGAAATAGTATTAGTTCAGTGAGCTATATGTTGTTAGTAATTACCAAAACCACCTAGGGATAGTTGCACTTTGACTTGCTCCCCAACCTGCTCCGGCTCATTCTCCTCGCCGAAAATGTAACGCAGGTAGGCGTCGACGTCGAAGCTTTGGTTGTTGCCTGGCATGCTTGGAGTAAATAATGGTAGATGGGTGAGGACTAGATCTTCGCAAAGTGTCGCGGCGGTGCGTTGCCGCCTGGGTTATATGCAGCAAGCCGTTAGCTGGTGGCGGGAAACCGTTGAGGGAATAGACGTGGATTTTACAATTCACCCATGTGGAACACGGGAAGCATTCGCTCGAGCGCGGGAAGACTAAGTTGAGCAAACACACAACCCGAATACCGTATCTGGTGCCACGTGTTATTTATCACATGAGTGTTAACATAAGGAAATGCATGTGTAACTTACTAATTATTGCACACGAGTACTCACAGACGCATCGTGTGCGATACTCCTAGCCACCGCAAGCAACTAGTTTGCATTTTTCAAAGCTTTTTGTACACACAAAATCGCACACAAACTAACTGTATTAACTGTCTGTGTTGTAAATTCTCATCGCAAACAGTTCATCCGAGTCGGCTGTTTGCCACGTATCACACACATCTTGTTAAGTCGAACCGTTTTTGTTGTGTTCGCTAATCGAAAATAGTTTGTCCGAGTGAAATGTATGCCCTATATCACACACACCTTGATCTGGCTAACCATTTATGTTGCACTCCCTACTAGCAAACGGTTCATCGTAGCGAACTATATGCCGTATATCACACACACATTGATATGGCTGCCTGTTTCTGTTGTTTTGCCTCATTGCAAATAGTTTGAATGAGTTAACCGTGTGCCCTTCATTGCACACACAACTAAAATCTGAACCGTGTTTGATGCATCCTCCATCTCAAATGTTTCGCACCTTTTTTGACGGGTTCTTTACACCACCGCTTGGGATTATTGCATCACACACAGTTTCATGAAAGGGTCTCTGATCGTAGTGTCGCGTTAGCAGCATCTTGCAGTAGTGATAGATGCAGATATTAAAGCTTTCTTGAGTGTTTCAAAGGCTTCAAGACAATCATCATAAAAAACAAAAGGAATATCCTTTTGCAAAAGATTAGTAAGAGGCATGGAAATTTTAGAAAAGTCTTTGATAAAGCTCCCATAGAAACCAGCATGACCAAGGAAACTATGAATACCTTTGATGTCCTTAGGACATGGCATTTTCTCAATTGCATCAACCTTAGCTTGGTCCACTTCAATACCTCTTTCAGAAATTTTATGACCCAGGACAATACCTTCATTAACCATAAAGTGGCACTTCTCCCAATTCAAGACAAGATTTGTTTGTTCACATCTTTGCAAAACTCGCTCGAGATTGCTTAAACAATCATCAAAAGACTTCCCATAAACAGAAAAGTCGTCCATGAAAATCTCAACAATATTTTCACAAAAGTTAGAAAATATAGCAGTCATACATCTTTGAAAGGTAGAAGGTGCATTACATAAACCAAAAGGCATACGACTATAAGCATAAGTTCCAAAGGGGCAAGTAAAAGTAGTGTTTTCTGGATCAGGTTGAGAAACATGTATTTGTGAAAAGCCAGAGTATCCATCTAAGAAGAAAAAGTGTGTGTGCTTAGATAATCTTTCAAGCATTTGATCAATGAAAGGCAAGGGGTAATGATCTTTTCTACTTGCTTTGTTTAATTTTCTGTAATCAATTACCATCCTATAGCATGTAACAATTCTTTATGGAATAAGTTCATTCTTATCAGTAGGAACAACAGTAATACCACCTTTCTTAGGGACACAATGAACATGACTTACCCATCTACTATCAGCTATAGGATAGATTATACCTGCTTCCAGAAGTTTTAAGATTTCCGTTCTTACCACTTCTTTCATCTTCGGATTTAACCGGCGTTGGTGATCAACAACGGGTTTAGCATCAGGTTCTATATTAATTTTGTGCTGACATAGAGTGGGACTAATTCCTTTAAATCATAAAGAGTATATCCAATAGAAGCCCGGTGCTTCCTTAGAACTTTCAATAATCTTTCTTCTTCATGTTCTGAAAGGTTAGCACTAATAATAACAGGATATAACTTCTTTTCATCGAGATAAGCATATTTCAAAGTGTCTGGCAATTGTTTTAATTCAAGCACATGATCACCTTTAGGTGGAGGAGGACCTCCTAGAGTTTCAATAGGCAAATTGTGTTTAAGCAGAGGATGTTGTTCAAAGAAAACTTTATCTATTTCATTTCTTTCATGCATATGTAAATCATTTTCATGATCTAGCAAATATTGTTCTAAAGGATCAGTAGGTGGAACAGCAATAGAAGCAAGGCCAATTAATTCATCCTTACTAGGTAGTTCTTTTTCATGATGATTTCTACTAAAATTGGAAAAATTAAACTCATGAGACTCATCACCAAAGCTAACACCAACAATTTGTTTCTCACAATCTATCTTAGCATTAATTGTATTCAAGAAAGGTCTACCAAAGATAATGGGACAAAAGTCATCTTTTGGGGAACCAAGAACAAGAAATCCAATAGCGTATTTTATTTTCCCACACAAGACTTCAACATCTCTAATAATCCCAATTGGTGATATGGTATCTCTATTAGCAAGTTTAATAGTAACATCTATTTCTTCTATCTTAGCAGGTGCTATGTCTTTCATAATTTCTTCATATAAAGTGTAAGGAATAGCACTCACACTAGCACCCAAGTCACATAAACCATGATAACAGTGATCTCCTATTTTTACTGAAATAACAGGCATGCCAACAACAGGTCTATGTTTATTTCTTTTATCAAGTTTAGCAATTCTAGCAGCTTCTTCATAGAAGTAAATAACATGCCCATCCATATCTTCTTCCAAGAAATCTTTAACCATAGAAATACTAGGTTCAACTTTGATTTGTTCATCAGGTGTAGGTGTTCTAATATAGCTTTTGTTAACCACACTTGAACCTTTAGCATGTTCCTTGATCCTATGAAGGAAAGGCGGTTTCTCAATATAAGCAGAAGGAACAACTGGATCACCATTATAAAGTATATTTTCTTCCTTAATTGGTACTGGTTCTTTAATTTCTTCTTTAATAGGTGGGTGATATTTAAACCACTTCTCCTTAGGGAGTTCAACATGAGTAGCAAATGATTCACAAAAGGAGGCTAATATCTCAGAGTCAAGTCCATATTTAGTGATAAACTTTTGAAAAGCATCGGTATCCATAAAAGATTTAACACAATCATACTTAAGTTCAATACCTGACTCTTTACCTTCCTCGAGTTCTCAATCTTCGGAGTTGCGTTTAATTCTTTCCAAAATATCCCACCGGAACTCAATAGTCTTCTTCATAAATGAACCAGCACAAGAAGTATCAAGCATGGTTTGATCATTACGAGAAAGTCGAGCATAAAAATTCTGGATAATAATTTCTCTTGAGAGCTCATGATTAAGGCATGAATATAACATTGACTTAAGCCTCCCAAGCAAGAGAGATACTTTCTCCTTCACGAGGCCAAAAATTATATATATAATTCCGATCACGATGAACTAGATGCATAGGATAAATTTTTTGGTGGAACTCTAGTTTCAGATGATTCCAATTCCATGATCCAATATCATCACATAGCCTATACCATGCCAATGTTTTTCCCTTAAAATATAAAGGGAAAACCATTTTCATCACTTCATCCCTAGGTAAACCTGCAAGCTTAAACAATCCACAAATTTTTTCCACATATATCAAGTGCATATCAGGATGTTCGGTTCCATCTCCTACATAAGGATTAGCTAGCAGTTGTTCTATCATACCCAAAGGAATTTCATATTTAATATTTTCAGTAGGTGCAGTAGGTTGAGGGTTAGCTAATTGTGGTTCTGGATGAGGCAAAGATACCCCTAACAAACCCCTCAAAGGATTGTTTTCCATAGTAACAAGTGACAATAAATTTCAGCACACTATATAAATGTTTCCTTACCAAATTCCACTTACCAAAGGCGCTTCACTCCCCGGCAACGGCGCCAGAAAATAGCCTTGATAACCCACAAGTATAGGGGATCAATTGTAGCTCTTTTCGATAAGTAAGAGTGTGAACCCAATGAGAGCAGAAGGAAATGACAAGTAGTTTCCGGGAAGGTATTGTCTGCAAGTGCTGAAACTGTACGTAGCGAGTAGTTTGATAGCAAGATAATTTGTAACGAGCAAGTAACAATAATAGTAAAAATATGCGGCAAGGTAGACCAAACCTTTTGAGGCAAAGGACAGGCCAAAACGGTCTCTTATGATAAGCAAAGCGTTCTTGAGGGTACACGGGAATTTCATCTAGTCACTTTCATCATGTTGGTTTGATTTGTGTTCACTACTTTGATAATTTGATATGTGGGTGGACCGGTGCTTAGGTGTTGTTCTTACTTGAACAAACCTCCTAATTATGATTAACCCTCCCGCAAGCATCCGCAACTACGAGAAAAGTATTAAGAATAAATTCTAACCATAGCATTAAACTTTTGGATCCAATCGGCCCCTTACAAAATAGCGCATAAACTGGGGTTTAAGCTTCTGTCACTCTCGCAACCCACCATCTAATTTCTACTCCACAATGCATTCCCTTAGGCCCAAATATGGTGAAGTGTCATGTAGTCGACGTTCACATGACACCACTAAGGTTATAACAACATACATACTATCAAAATATCGAACACATATCAAGTTCACATGATTACTTGCAACGTGATTTCTCCCATGACCTCAAGAAAAAAAGTGACTACTCACAAATGATAAACATGTTCATGATCAGAGGAGTATTAAATATCATAATGAATCTGAACATATAATCTTCCACCAAATAAACCATATAGTAATCAACTACAAGATGTAATCAACACTACTAGTCACCCACAAGTACCAATCTATAGTTCCGGTAACAAGATTGAACACAAGAGATGAACTAGGGTTTGAGAGGAGATGGTGGTGTTGAAGATGTTGAGGAAGATTGCCCTCCCCAAGATGGGAGAGTTGTTGGTGATGATGATGACGATGATTTCCCCCTCCGGGAGGGAAGTTCCCCCGGTGGAATCACTCCGCTGGAGGGAAAAGCGATCCTGCCCAAGTTCCGCCTCAAGGCAGCGGTGCTTCATCCCGAAAGTCCCTCCTCTTCTTTTTCTAGGTCAAAACCACTTATATACCAGAAGATGGGCACCGGAGGTGGGCCGAGGAGGCAACAACCCACTAGGGCGCGCTTGGGGGGCCTAACGTGCCCAGGTGGGTTGTGCCCACCTGGTGGCCCCCTCTGGTGTTTATTGGCTCCAGTATTTCTCAAATAATCCATAAAAAATCTCCATAAAGTTTCAGCTCATTTGGAGTTGTGCAGAATAGGTGGCCTGATGTAGCTTTTCCAGGTCCAGATTTCCAGCTGTCGGAATTCTCCCTCTTGGTGTGTTCCTTGCAAATTATGAGAGAAACGGCATTAGAATTATTCCAAAAAGCATTATTATTGATATAAATATTATAAATAACAGTAAGAAAACATGATGCAAAATGGACGTATCAGGTTGTTGTCGTACATACATCAAATCATATATGTCCGGAGGGCCTAAATTACTTGGGGAGTATTGATTCTGGTGGGTGGGTGGGCTAAAACTCAAATCCGACCCAAGATTTTATCCGGAGGTTGTAAAATCTCCGAGGTCACCACTTCGGGTCCAGGAAGATCCAAGTTCTCTCCGGATCCTATGTCCGGCCCTGAGTTTGGGGGACGCGAAGTCTCATCCAAGGGGAGGGTGTCCGACTCAAGAGGTTCGGAGATCCGAACATACCTGGTCTTTAACTTAGGGAAGAAGTGTTTTCGGCTCATTCCTCGGCAACCGCTACCAGGTGGGTGATCGGCGGGAGATTGATTTCTCTCTGGTTAGGTTTAAGCCCGATCCAATCATAGTTTGTTGAAAGCCCCAGGGCAGCGATGCGATCTAGCAGCTCGTTTAAAGACGAGATGTCCCCCTGATCCATCTTTTCGGAGTATTCGAGATCGGTCCGGGGGTGGTGTTTGGCGATCGCGGGGGACGCTGTCGGCTAGATGGCCATGCGGGCACCCACGGTGAAACCGTCGAGCTGGAGAACTTGTCCTGAAGTTAGGCTCCTTCTAGAAGTGATATTGTTGTTGATGAGAAGGCGAGCCATAGATCGCTTTGCGTGACTACACAACAGAGCTCTCAATGAAAGCACCAATGTCGGTGTCAAAACTAGAAGATCTCGGGTAGGGGGGGCAAGCTGTGAGTCTAAGGATAATGGTAATAAGGGACAATGGGGACACGATGTTTACCCAGGTTCGGGCCCTCTTAAAGGAGGTAAAACCCTATGTCCTGCTTGATTGTGTTCGATGAGTATAGAGGTTACAAGAGTTGATCTACCTCTGGATCGTTATGGCTAAACCCTAGCCATCTAGTTTATATATACACACCGGAGGGGCCTAGGGTTGTACAGAGTCGGTTTGCAGAGGAAGGAAATAGTACATCCAGACACCAAACTTGCAGTCCACGCATATAGGAGTCCTACCTGGACACTGGGGATAGTCTTCTGCTTTATCTTCACGGCCCATCAGTCTGACCCATATCGAATAGACCGGACACTCGAGGACCCCCTAATCTAGGACTCCCTCAAGCATTCCTTGTTTCCATTAACTGTAATGATGCCATTTTGCCCTGACATCTTAAGGTTTAAATAAGCATAGTGAGGGACAGCATGGAATCGGGCGAAGGCAGTTTGTCTGAGGAGCGCATGGTAACCACTTCAAAAGGGTACAATGATAAAGATTAACTCTTCGCTTCGAAAGTTATCCGGTATGCCGAAGACCACATATAAGGTGATGCTGCCCGAGCATGGTGTCTCGACTCCTAGTATGATACCTTGAAAGTTGGTGGTACTAGACTTGATTCTGGCTGGGTCCATGTGCATTTTCTCGATGGTATCGATGTATATAAGTTGAGACTGCTACCCACGTCCATAAGGACTTAGGTTAGATGGAAACTGTCCATGATGGGGCCGAGTACCAAAGCTGTGGTGCCTCCGTGATGGATGCTCGTCAGATGGTCACTTTGGTTAATGGTGATCAGGGTTTCCGACCACGGGCTATAAGTTGGCGCAGCGGGCTCTACGGTGTAAGCATCTCGAAGCGCATGCTTACTCTCCTTCCTTGTGATGTGAGTAGCATAAATCATATTCATGTCCTTGGCCTCGGAAGGGAACAGTTTCTGGCCTCCATTACTTGGCCTGGGCTGGTTACTATCCTCATTATGCGGCTAGTCCGTGCCCTCATTATCGGCCTCTATCTTGCCCGCTTTCTTGATCACCCAACAATTCATGTTCGAGTGCATAGCAGGCTTGTCTAGGGTGCCATGAATGGCACATGCTTTATCTAGTATTTTATCCAACGTTGATGGTCCGACCTTATTGCCTTGAAAGGGCTTCCATTTGTTACTACCGCGTTGGTTGCTAAACCCGGCATTTATTGCCCCCTCCTCAGTGTCGCTGCTTTGTCCTCTATTGCAGCACTTATTATTTTGATCGCGTCGGGGTTTACCATTCATGCCGCGCACCTCGGAGGTACTCGGGTCGCCGTTTTGGTTACTACAGCGGGTGAACCAGCTATGCTCACATGTACAAAAGCGAGTCATCAAGTGTGTGAGGGTAGCCATTGTGCGGGGCTCTTCCTGCCTGAGCTATCCGCGAGCCATTCGTTGCAGATGTTGTGCTCGAAAGCTGCGTCATTTGGGGAGTCCACAAATTGGTTCTTCTTTGTCAAGAACCTATTCCAGAATTTTCTAGCCGATTCCCCTAGTTCTTGTACAATATGGCCGAGGTCGTCGACATCCAGAGGTCAAACATAGGTTCCTTGGAATTTTGCTCAAAAAGCATCGTCCAGGTCCTCGCAGTTGCCAATCAAGTTCTCATGCAGGTTATTAGGCTAGTGTTGCGCCGACCCTTTGAGCTTCAGGGCTAAATACTTGATGGCGTGGAGATCATCGCCTCGAGCCATGTCGATGTGCGTGAGGAAGTCCTCTATCCATATCGCGGGATCCATTGTTCCATCATATTGTTCGATATTGATAGGTTTAAACCCCTCAGGAAACTGGTGTTGCATCACCTCGTCGGTAAAACACATTGGGTTTTATGTGATGACCCACAAGTATAGGGGATTGCAATAGCTTTCGAGGGTAGAGTATTCTACCCAAATTTATTGATTCAGCACAAGGGGAGACAAAGAATATTCGCAAGTATTAGCAGTTGGGTTGTCAATTCAACCACACCTGGAGAACTAAATATCTGCAGCCAGGTGATCAACGGCACAATAGTATGATAGTTAGATATTAGTGGTAATAGTAGCAATAGTAACAGCAACAATAACAGAAGCAGTTTTTGTAGTGATTGTAACAACAGCAGTGACGAAAGTAACTTAGAAAAGCTCAATATATGAAAAGCGTAGGCATTGGATCGGTGATGGATATTTGTGTTGGATGACATTCATCATGTAACAGTCACAACCTATAGCAACACAGAACTAACTCCAATTCATCAATGTAATATAGACATGTATTCAGTATATAGTCATACATGCTTATGATAAGAACTTGCATGGCATCTTTTGTCCTACCCTCTCGTGGCAGCGGGGTCCATAAGGAAACAAAAGGATATTAAGGCCTCATTTTAATAGAGAAACAGAACAAAGCATTAACATATAGTGAATACATGAACTCCTCAAACTACGGTAATCACCAAAAAGAATCCCAACTATTGCACTTGGGGGTATGCGGGTCATAACACGTAATAGGTGCGCCTAACTTGCAAGATAGGATCAAAAACTCAAATATATTCATAAGAACATAAAGGATTTAGATATGAAATCGTGGCACTCGGGCCCTAGTGATAATCATTAAGCATAGCAAAGTCATAGCAACATCAACCTCAAAATATAGTGGATACTAGGGATCAAGCCCTAAAAAGTTGACTCGGTTACATGATAAATCTCATCCAACCACATCACCGTCCAGCAAGCCTACAAAGGAATTACTCACTCTCGGTGGTGAGCATCATGAAATTTGTGATGGAGAGTTGATGGTGATGATGATGATGGCGACGAATCCCCTCTCGGGAGTCCCCAACGGACTCCAGATCTGGCCTCCCGTTGAAAAACAGGAGGTGGCGGCGACGCCATATCGTAAAACATGCTGAAACTTCTCTTGTATGTTTTCTCGGGAAATAGGAATTTATAGGCTTGAGATTAGGGTCAGCGGAGCCACATGGGCCCCACAAGGTACAAGGGCACGCCTAGGGGGGCGGCCACGCCCAAGTGCCTTGTGGGCCACTGGTGGGTTCCCTCCTGTGGATCTTCGCTCCAGTATTTTTTATATATTCCATAAAAAATCTCCAAAAAGTTCTGTCCAATTCTGAGAACTTTTATTTCTGCACAAGAACAACACCATGGTAGTTCTGCTGAAAACAACATCAGTTCGGGTTATTTTAATTCAAATCATGCAAATTAGAGTCCAAAACAAGAGCATAAGTGTTTGGAAAAGTAGATACGATGGAGATGTATCAATCTGCTCCGAGGACCCATGTTGTGACATGTCGGACATCGGGCGTCATCAACGCCCGATCATATGCATTGTGATGTGTACTACCATACTTGGTTGACCAAGCTTGGCGTCATACCTGCTACATGGGTGGGCGCTCCCTCAATCCGTAAGTGGATCGGGATGGGGCACCCGATGCCGATTTCTTTCGTAGATCATATGAATTCTGAGGTGGAAGTGGACCCTTGCCATGAAATGATGTACCTCGAGGGATTGGGATACCCTACAACTGGCCTATCTCGACCTCGAGGAGGTCGGTCTTGGGAAAGTCATGCTTTGACAGTGGGGTGTCGTCAACCTCCTTGTCGAACTCAGGAAGCAGGCTCTTCCGTGGATAGTAGTACTTATTTCCCATGAGTTTTTCCTCGAGCTTTTTCTCAGCGTTGAGGACCTTGGCCCACTTATCGGTTAGCATGTCCTATTCGGCTCGAAGCTTCTGAGATTTTAGCTTCATGCTCTTGGAGTTACTAAGTAGCCGAATGCAGAAGGCATGTAATCGAGGATCCTCGAGTGGCTCTTCGGGGATATCGAATTCGTCGGGTCTGAGGCTTAAATCTTCCTCGTACTCTTGATAATAGTCATTGTCCACAGGGTCATCATCATCTCCGTTGGGTGCGACATCGTACGTAGGACCATCGCCGACGATATCGCCCACATGTTGGTCATCGGCGTCGTCCGGGGTGTCACCATTATTGGTGGCATCGCCGTTATCAGTAGCTCGTTGTTGTTGCCAGTTCCTATATTACGGTGTCTCCGACATCAGCGCTTGGGAGGATCCTTGTCTCCTTCATCCTCCTTGGGAGTGTCTACCATGTAGACATCATGTGTGGAGGTAGCTGCCCAATTCCCGGTGTAACCGAGTGTCAGAGGTGATGTAGTATATGACATATCATTGATGTCCTCCTCCATGTCAATGGCCTCCTCGGAGGTGTAGTCCAGCACATCGGTTAAGTCCTCGATCGTGGAGACCAGGTGTGTCGTGGGTGGGACAAAAATTCCGCACCTCCGGATCTAAATCTGATCTCATCATGGCCCGAGGTCTGCCCGCCTGAGATCATGAGATTTTGGGTTCGGTCCAGCATCTTCTTAAAAGCAAGAAAGTCGATTTCACCCATCCTTTGATAGCAAGCAACGTCGGGCTGGACTCAGGTCGAGGTGTTGTAGGATGCTACCTCGGGGTTTTCATCAGGTAGGCTCAATGCCCAAACCAGTGAGGAAATTATTGGATCCGAGCTCGAGGCTGGATCAGAGAGAGAGAGAGAGATAGAGAGAGAGAGAGAGAGTTTATATCGAGGGCCTGCTCCGAGATCGAATCTGGCATGCGGGCAACGGCATCCATGGGCTTCTATGCCAGATCTAACATCATGCCCTGAGGAAGTAAGCTTGCCACGTGAATCGACGGTGTTTTCTGGACTTCCAAACCGGATGGCTTGGCCCAAGGAAAGATCCTATGCATAGCAGAGACGACCAATCGATTCAGCGTGCAACATTGTGCTACCGAAGGTGAAAAGCTGGCCGGGAACGAAGATGCCCTCGTGGCGGATGTTGTCGTCGATTTGAAGGTTCGCCATCGAGCTCATGCGATCACCTGGCGGGGCCTGCGTGGGCCACCAACGTCGGTCCTAAAACCAATAGATCTCGGGTAGGGGGTCCCAAGTTTGGCGATCTAAGCTAGATGGTAATAGGAAAAATAGGGACACGATGTTTTACCTAGATTCAGACCCTCTTGATGAGATAAAACCCTACGTCTTGCTTCTTATATATTGATTGTGATGGGGTACAAAGTACAATGTTATCTACCTTGAGATCATATGAGGGAGTTCTAAGCTCTAAACAGCGTATGAGTGCCTCTACGGACTATACCCCACAACTTATATGTATAGGCACCAGGGATATGTAGGGTTTAAAAATGGTTGGTTGTAATCTAGGGATAAGTATTCTGATACTTCAGGTGCATCGTGAAGTGTATGGTACGTCTTCAATGTATCTACTTTTCCAAACACTTATATTCTTGCTTTGGACTCTAATTTGCATGATTTGAATGAAACTAATCCGAACTAATGCTGTTCTCAGCAGAACTACCTTGGTTGTAATCTAGGGATAAGTATTCCGATACTTCAGATGCATCATGAAGTGTATGCCAAGTCTTCAGAGATCTTCATTTAGATGACGACAAGGACCAGGCTAGTCAAGACCCATTCATCGACCACTGGTGGGTCCTCGGCCCGACCCACAAGTGACGGGCCAACATGATGTGCACCCCCTAGTCCGGGACACCTTCAAACGGTGGCTCCTCCTTCACGCGTGCCAGCAATGGTGGCACCGTGCCCATCTGAGGGAGCGAACGCTCCGTCATAATCTCCATCTGACGGACAAATTCTTCGTCCATCAGAGCTGTCCTCGAGAGGAGACAGGGCCGCTGCTGTAGCTGGTCCTCCTCGTCGCCGAAGGAGATGACTATCTCCTCCTTGCCGGAGGAGCCCACCATCATGGATGCAGATGGTCCCGGTCAGCGAGGGCGGTGATGCCATGAATCGCCTGACGAGGAACTTCCACCGGCCTCGCCTACCGACGCGGAGAACCAGGACTTAGGTGTCGCCTCTAGGCTCGAAGAGGAGGAAGGGCTCGGCGAGGGGGAGGAGGACGGTGCGGTGCTCGTGTGAGGGAAGTGTGGATCTGTCTCGCTGGTGCAGGGCTTAAATATCCACGCCCAAACTAGGCGAAGGGAGGGGGGTCAGCCGGCTTCAATGCGGCGCAACGGCCCGAGTTGGTTTCTCGGGACGCAGCGTTCGCATTGAAGCGGAGACGTCCGAGAGGTCGCGTTCGTCTGCGCCACCTTCCCGTCTAGTCAAATCGCGGGCATGCTCTGGGCCGACATGAATGTGACGCGGCATGCAGCGCGACGTGTGGGATGAAAAACGCGAAAGGGGCGGGTGGGAGTTTGGGTGGGTCAGGGCGGTCAGACGTGGGCATGGGAGCGGTCCGAACGCCCGCAAAGCCTCCCTTCCCATGCTTGTCTTCGGTTTGCGAGAAAAAACACGTCCAAAGTGATACAGACCCACATTAAATATACAATACGTTCTAACAACGTGGTTCGGATGCATGCAAGCGGTTTGAGGATGGCCGTTGGAGATGTCCTTAGTAGGCTCGGCGGTACGGTGGATTGTAGGGGCTGCAATTTATGCCGACAGCATTGATCTTGAGATGGATATTGGTGATGTTCGGTTTAGACATTGCTTGCAGAAAGCCAATGGCACTCCTCACGAGTTAACTAAATATTGTTACGAGAATCATATATCTTCGTAATTGGATAGATGATCCTTCACCTTTGGTTCTTGAATCTCTTGCATTATGAATAAAGTAAGCTAGGATGGCATTCCTAATAAAGAAAACATCTCATGTGATGTATATCTCTCCGTCTGCGTATCGTGAAAAGGGAGTCATTGAACTCTGAGGATACGACTAACTAATGATGATTAATACGACTAGCCTCGGCTGGAGGTCACTGCTCACATGTGCGCGTCGACGACAGCAAAGCTCGCAAAGGGCACGTCGCGTCTTACGCAACACGTGGGGTCTCCTCCAGCGGTAGCCATCCCATGAATCCATCCATCCCGAGCCCCCCGGACTGATCTTCGTGCCACATCAGCGCTGTCCACACCATGGGCCGATCAGCATATCGAGTCATCGCACGCGGCCACTGATGGATAGTGGTTATCTGAAAGACTGAAACGGACCAAAAGGCCATTCGAGTCATCGCACGTACTACACGGATAAATGCAGAAACGACCAGCAGGCCTAATAAAATGGGGCGGGGGGTAACCCCTTTTCATCAAAAAAATGACCAGCAGGCGCGTCGCATAGGATGCAACTGCTTGCCGCGTCGAACGTTCGTCAAACAAATTCTTCCAGCGACTATATAGAAATAATACGATGATCTATGACGTAAACAATAGCGGCGCCTAGGTAGGCAGGCTTTAGTATAAGACCTTGAGGAAGTGCATTATGAAACCTCATAAAAATTGATCTCGAGAAGAAAAATCTGGACGGAGAAAGAGCGCAATGTGTTGTGCGTGCGTATATGCGAGCAAGTATGGCATTGGGGAATATGCCTCTGCGGTTGATATTTCTATCCCTTTTTAAGATTCGAGAAGCGCGGTGTTCAAGAAAAGAAAAGACTCCAGAAGCACGTTTGCCAGGGATGAAAACGAGCCGAACGAATGAGACAATAATTTTTTTTCGGAGGTAATGAGACAATAATTCAATCTTCAGTAACGAGCACATTCCATTTCTTCGAGGCCAAGCAGCTTTGCCATTGCGGGGCGATCCGAGATAGAGCAGAGACAGTTAAGGTACGGCATCAAATTGATCAATGACATACTTATCAAACGAATGACGGCGGTAAGTACCCTCCCTCCATCGAAGCCCCCGGAGGCGGCAGACTTTGGGCCGTGGAGTTGTGGAGGACCCCGGGCCTACGCAAGTGGGAGAAACCTGGCTCTAGTTCTTGTTTGTTTCAGCATCTCGGATGTGAATGTGTGGTGGTGACAAGGTCCACTAATAAGAAATTAAGAATAATGTCTTCTATGTTCGATCCTCGTTTCGATGGTGTATCTAGCGTTATCAGAGAGCATGTGTTGATGGTTTCATCGTATCTTGAAGGATTTAGTGTGTGTGTTGGTCTTGAGCGGATCTGTACGGACTCCGTCTTTGTTCGTCTTCACTCGTGTGTCTACAAGTTCGATGCTTCTGAGATCTATCCTTCTCTTCATAGGCGGTTTGTTGTTGTTTTGCTGAGTTAGCCCTATAATGTCTTTACACGACGACTTCTCAATTGTTTACTACACCAAGATTTGTCCGACTTCGGAAAGAGAGTGGCGATGACGGTAGCGTGACTTCGGCTTGCTTCAATGATGATGACACGATCTCCCAGTATTTCATAAGTTGGGTCTATTCAACATCATTGTTATCCTAAAAGTGTGCTCTCATTATTGCTGACATCCTTATTACATTAACTATGCACATGGTTAAGAAAACAGAATCATCATTAATACATGAGCTAGCTCATAGGTCTACAAGGGATCTATTTGGCGATTATTTTTCTACACATGCAATTAGGTTTTCCTCTGAATCTTTCATTCAAGAACCAATGCAATTCTAATGTAGAAATATAACTAAATTATAAACACATAAATAGAATATACATTATAACCACGTGCATTCCAACAAACGACGCGCCCAGACGACCACGTGCACGTCAAAGTCTCCACGGCCATATCTGGACACCACTATAGCTAGCCATCAAGACCACATGCGTCCACTTCACTTCCTACCCACACGACTCCGGGAAGTAGCCACCGCCACCACCAGAAGACTTCACCATGGAGTCAAACACGCACCCCCACCACCCAAAGCCGTCGCCTTGACACCTTGAACTGAAACCCTAACAACGTCATAAAGCACGGGCACCGTCCAACGGAGCAGAAACATCATCCCTCACCCATCTTTCAAGTCTCCACCTCAACATGAAAGGATATGGGCGGTCTCGACTCCCCGGTGAGCAAGCACCAAGCTCCACAAAGGAAGGTTCTACCACAGGCAGGGGGAGGCAGCCCTCGCACCGGTGACTACCCCACAACGCCAGCCACCCGCCGGACAACACCGCCGAAGGGGAAATGCCGACACCATCCACCAAATCATGCCTCTCCTGGTCCAGACAAGGGCATCCATGGAATTCTGCACCTCTAGCCATTGGGACGTCTCATTAGTACCAACCCCATCCGCCACCATCCTACCACACGCAAAGCCGGCTACCCATCAAGTGTCTCCTTCAAGCCGAAACCACATGCATCCCCGTGTCCGCGGAGAGGGGAAGGACACTTGCACAAGACCCAAGACGCCTCCTGTCGCATGCCTCCACTGGAAGCACTCGCGCCAGGCACACCTAAGCCGCACCAAAGTGGCTCGCGCTGGCCACCGGATCTGGGACGAGCTCAGACCTAGATTGTCGCCACCACGGGCGCGTAACAGTGATGTGAAGCGCTACAACTCTGGCGCCCACGCACGCCACTGTGTCGTCACGCTCTCCGTCAACACCACGACTCTACCAGCCTACGCCTCCACCACTGAGCTGGGGGGGAGGAGGTCCCGCCGACGTCAACTCCTAATGGGCTAGCGAGAGCGACATGGGGGGAACTGCTTTTCAGGAAGAAATTAACACCCTATGAGAACCATTGGACATATTTTCATTTCGACTTCAATAATCTTTCAGTTGAGGTTTCATCCGGCAAATAGAGCGTTCAAAATTTTCCTAGAAATGTTTTGCCCCTGCTTCGCATACTCTACGAGCATCACGGGTGGAGTACCTAGCCCCAGGTGTCAGCACCATCGGTCTCCCCTCCCTCCCCGCTCTAGCCGTTGGAGGACACCGATGGGCTAAGCCTATGCAACAAATGGCATAGACGGGGGTTCTCCTCCCTCTTGGGTGTCGCACGAGTGTTTTTGGGCATGTAGGGGCTCAACCTAGTTCCACAATGACTGGTTCCCAGCGAAAATGTGTAGTGTGATGCTGGCGGCAGGCCACGGTGGCGCAGCTGGGGCACCGTGTTGGTCTTGGCGGTGCGGCTTGCGCAAGGCCTCACTCGGCGGAGGATCTGGCATGGCAGAGCCCCTCGGCCTTAGCGTCACGCGGGTGTTGGTGGTGGACGGCGTTGACAAGAGGGTAGCTCATGGGTCCGATTTGGATAGCGGTGGTGCGAGTCCGAACAATGATGCGCCACCCTTGGCTTTAGGTTGGGAGGCATGAGATCAATATGGCGGTCATGCGCTCCTGATTTAGCAACGCATGCGCGCTGACTGGGCATGTGTTAGCGATAATGATATGCATGTCATGCTCCGGTTCCATCCATGTCGGTCCTTGGGTTGATTGACCTAAGCAGGACTCTTTTCAGTAACGTGGTAGTCGACGATGGTGTGCTCTATCATCGGTGATGGTCTTGTTGTTCACCACTCCGACCAACGACAACGGTCTCACTGCGTATTGCGATGGCCACCATAAGGTCTTCATGAGGGTTCCTGCCTCTAGATCCGTCGATTGACTTTGGCAGAGATGCAAGTTATGGATGACAGTTGGATGCAGAGGGATGGTTGTGCAATGGCAACGGGCGCATAACGCATGTACCTACTGGGATTGTGGAAAAGTGATGGAGAAAACATATGACATCAATGGTTGTGCTACTCGAGCACCCGGCCTCGAGTTCTGAAGTGAAAGCCTAAGTCTGATTTGACTTGGTTATACATGTCAATGGCGATCTGTTTATGTCATTACCTTGTTATAGGCATTCTTCAAATATGCTCAGACTGGTTCTTTAGGGTGAAAATTTTAAATTCTGTTCTTGGGTGGACTGATCTGGCGAGGACGGCACTTGAGCGCCACTCCTTTTCTGAAGGTGTTGTTACTGAAGGACTTCGCCGTTTGTGTGGTGTCATGAGATGGTTGGTGCATGTTTGGTCATTGTTGTAGTTTGTCAATCACGAATCTGATCGATTTGCTTTTTTCCTTGCCTATGCTTAGTTTTGTGTGTTTTGTGTGTTTTGGCCACACGAGACACGACCTTTGTCAGGTCCCTGACTACCATTGGCCGCACGGCCCTTGTCAGGTCTGTGACCACCTCCCGGGTGATATACTTTATCACACGGCTTGTTGTCCCTCCGAGCACACTGCACAATGGCAACAAGCTTGAGCAGGGATTTCTATGGTCTAGTTCAGACAGGGCCACCAACGCCAAGTGTAAGGCAACTAGGAAGTGGTTTGTTACCCGATTCAATATGGAGGTCGTGCTAAACACCGACAAAGTTGCTCGGGCATTGAGATTGAGCTGGCCTAGATTTGAGTGGAAGGAACCAAGCAAGATGTGGATGGGCACCGAAAGCCCATGCGACGAGGTCGGCCTTGACTTTTTCTATGCCTCCACCACCATCATTGTGGAAAATGGGGCTAGAACGTCATTCTGGGACTCCCCATGGTTGCTGGGGCACAAGCCCAAGGAGATTGCACCGCTCATTTACAAGGCATCCTCGAAAAAAAACTGGAAGGTGCGGGAAGCTATTAAGGATAATGCTTGGATTTTAAAGATAAGGCCTGGCACTGTGGTACCCGTTGACCACATAAGGGAATACTTTACCCTTTGGATGCTTGTGCATGACGGTCAATCTAGACGAGCACTCCGAGGACGCCATCATATGAAAGCACACAACTAATGGGCAATACTCGACCGCCTCCGCATATAAGGCGTGATTGTTGGGCATGGTTAACTCTCCCATGAGGCAAATGGCGTGGAAGGCTTGGGCACCACGAAAGGTCAAGTTCTTTGCTTGGCTTGCTTTACAAGACCGGATTTGGACGACGGGTAGATTAGACAAGAACGGGTGGCAAAACTATGATCTTTGTCCTTTCTGTGGGAGGGAGCAAGAAACAGGGGCTCGCCTTTTCTTCAAGTGCCGCTACACCAACATGCTTTGGAGATTGGTCATCGACAAGCTGAGTCTGGACCATATGGATCCTTCTACTTTGCACTTAGAAGCCTCCGACATGGATTGGTGGGCGAACATGACCGACTTGGGTATCCCCAACAGAAAGGCGATGGCCTCTCTCACAATGCTTGTTTCATGGATTATCTGGAGCGAGACAAATGCATAGTTCTTTCTTATATGACTTTACTACTCCCTCCATTCCTTTATGCAAGGTGCATTATTTTCATCACAGTGACCAGGGCACATAATTATAAACAGTTTAGGATAAAATTACCCTTGTATAATTTGTGGATTAGCGGTAAGTAATTTATTTAGGCTAGGAAAGGAAGAGATACACACAATCGAGAGAGATCGTTTTCTTTTTTTTCTCTATAAGAAGAGATATATGCAATCAAGGGAGAGATACCTTCCTTTTCCTGGAGGGCCAAGATCGGAATTACGAAGAATTAGAACAAATGCACCTCAGATTGTGGATTTTTATCAAAAAAAAAATACACCTTATATAAAGGAATGAAGGTGTATTTACTAGCGTGTTTCGTGTGTGCATGTGTTGTTGCTGCTTGTATGCATCTTAGTTATGAGAAAGACAGATGAATACTCTTGATACTTCATTTGTTTTTGTCAAAAACTCTCAGCAGATAGCAACGGTCTTGTGTCACTTTGACCATAAGAAGATAAAATTTACACGAGAGCTACGACGCTACTGGTAGACTAGAGTCAGCCAAGTGTTCATTGGTCGATGAACTTCCGCACAAACGTGCGGCACGGCCGATAGAAACCAAATGATGTCATTTTCAGCAAGGCAATTGGTGATGAACTCTTCCTCGCAAAAAAAAAGGAAAAAAAAATGATGAACTCAACGTGTACGGAGTACGTATTGTGACAGCCAGAGAGCAAAACAATCAACTCGTGATATATGAGGTACTTTTCTGGGGGATACACGTGGTACTGCTAGTGTTGTTGCGAGGAAATACTTGATGGAAAAGTTGAGGACGACGTTTCAGTCCTGGAGCTCATCTGCTCCTGTAGATGTAGATGAACAATAAAAATAGCAAACAGAAAAAAAACAGTTGAAAAATACATGAAAAATTAAAAAGTCTTTTATGTGGGTGCATAATGTTACTGATATGACATTAAAAGAGCTCTGGACAAAAAAAACTTCAAAGCTTTGAGAATGGTTCAAGAAAAAAAATTTTGGAGCACACATTTTATTTTATTTTCTGTCCCGAGCTTCGCCGATGTCATGTAGTCACGAAACATTGCAGCGACAAAGAATTTGTTCATCTCTCATGTAAAAGAAGATTCAAATTTTCTCAATGTTTTGCTTTTTCTATAGTACATCAATGAATAAATGAGCTCGTAATCAGCCGCGGATTTCCGCTATCTCAAACCTTTTCTTTCTTTTCATTACGAAAGTAGACTATTTTAGACGTTGACACGGAACAACAAAAACATACTACCACCATAGCAGCAGCAAAAGCAAGCAACAAACGCGAGAGGTATATCTCATTTATAGTGAGACTTATGTTTCTCTCGCCTGAAACATTTTAGGCTTCTTCTTTCCTTTATGAAAGTAGACTATTTTAGACGTTGACACAACAACAAAAACGTACTACCACTATAGCGGCAGCAAAAAAGCAAGAAACATGCACGAGAGGTATATCTTGTTTAGAGGGAGACATATGTTTCCCTCGCCTGAAACATTTTAGGCTTCTTCTGTCCCGAAGGACTCTCTCACTCTCTGGAATGTCCAATTAACCCCAGATGAGGGAAGCCTAGGAGAGCCGGCGACTCCATATCACTCAGACTAGCTGAACTCTCTAGAACAAACACTACCTAAATGGTTTGACTAACGTTTTGATCCTCTCTCTCTCTCTCTCTCTCTCTCTCTCTCTCTCTCTCTCTCTCTCTCTCTCTCTCTCTCTCTCTCTCTCTCTCTCTCTCTCTCTCTCTCTCTCTCCAGAAAAACGGAACCTATCACGCCAATCTACACCAAGATAAAGAATGCTGGGTTCCCAGAAACAAACTATCTGATTCAAGGTCTTCCCTAGAATTTCTCTAAGAAAAATGTGGTCGCTACAGTACCGAGCCGACCAATACTGTAGCACCATTTGCTAACGCGTTCACTCTTTTGCTTTTTTTGGGTGGGTGGGGGGGGGGGGTTAATTTCTTTAGTTTTCTTTGTTACTTTATCGGTTTTCTTATTTTCCACATTGTTCCACTACCTTGCATCGGTTTCTTCTGTTTTCCTTTTTCTTTTTTGCTTCGATTTTATTTGTTTCTCTCTTGGCTTTTTGGGGACTTTTTTTCCTTATTTCACTATGTTCCACTCTTTTGCATCTTTTTCTTTAGTTTTTTCGGTTTTAAATTTTATTTCTCTATTCTGATTTCTTTTTTTCTGTTTTTCTTTTGTTTTTTTTTACCTTTTTTACACACATTTTTTATACATCAGCAACATTCTATTACACACGTTTACATTTCTTAAATACATATTTAACATTTAAAAAAAACTATATGTTTTGAGGTCTACTTTTGTCATATACATTGTATATTTTTCATATATAGTAGGAACATTTTCTTATGCACGTTTATCATTTTTTTTACATGATTAACATTTATTTTTCAAATATATGTTTTGGTGTGTATTGTTTCTCATATAGGTTGTACATTTTTTGTATACATAAGAAGAAAAGTCATATACATGATTAATGTTTTTAAATGCATGATTAATGTTTTTTTAGATATATGTTTTGATGTCTACATTTTTTCATGCAGATTGTACATTTTTGTATACATAAGAAATATTTTTATCATACATGCTTAACATTTTCCAAGTACCTGATTGATATTTTATAAAGACATATTAACACTTCTAAACATAAGATTTAACATTCTTTTCAAATACATGTTTGCTGTCTGCTTTTTTTTCATACACATTTTACATTTTTCATATATATCTGAAAATTTTATTTGAAATAAGTTTGACATTTTTTAAATGCATGATTTTGAGAAACAAATTCGTATACATGTTTTAAAAAATTAAATATGTATTGCATCATTTTTTATACATTGTCAACATTTATTAACACTGCAAAACTTATTTTGTTTCTAAACTAAAGTAATTTTTGTGAAATATATGTATTTACTTTTTTGAAAAATATAAAAAAGTGATAAAGGAGAAAAAGAAAATATGAAACGAAGCAAATGATAAGGAAATGAATCAAACAAACAACGTTACTGGGCCGGCCAGTGACCATGCCGCATCACGCTAGGCGACAGTCTGCCGTGCTATAAGCGAGCTATAGACACGCCCCTAGTAATAGACAGTTATTGTCTTTTTTTTGACAAATAGTAATAGACGGTTGTTAGTCTATATGCGGAGCATTGTTTTAGGGAAAGCGGTGTTTAGTTCTAAGTGTTTAGTTCCCAACTAGCCATCCTTGCCGCCGCGCCCATCGATACAATACGTGTCTATATTCTATTTTTGGCTCATTTGATGAAAAATAAGAGAGTAAGCTATGTACATAAAAAATTCTGAAAGGATGCATTTATCATCACCATGAGTGATACATCTTGCAAGATGGAAAGTATACATTGTCATTTCTTTCTAGCAAGACTAAACACATTACATTCATTCACAATTTATATCGTTCTATTGTAGACTCCTGCAGGATTGATTTTTATAATGAAATAATACAGAGCTTTTGCAAATTGTTGCACAAGACCTACAGGTGGCTTAGCGCCAGTGTAAGAACTGATTGGATCATCAGTCGGTTCACAATACGGTATATATGGAGTGGTATGATATTCGAAACATTGCCACATATGGTTGCCAACATTTTAGTTTGCCTTGTGAATTGACCTTGTTGAGCATTGTTATGTTGGCAAGGATTTTTTTTCTTCACAACGTAGTAGTGTCTGCTTGTAGATGATAGTTTATGTTATTATATTGCAGAATTTATCTTATTATATTGTATATAGATATTTCTCAGTTGTTGGTGAGTTTTTTTAATGTTTATTTTTTTCATATTCTTGTTTGTATATTGGACTGTCTCAGGTACTTGTGCTTATTTTGTTTAAAATGGTGATTGGAAGCATGTAACTGTAACAGAAGAACAATTAATTTAAGGGGGCAACAGATGGAGAAGGATACCCTGGTTCACAACTTCTTTCTTGTAAGACCTTGCTTAGTTCCCCGCAAAAAAAAAGACCTTGCTTAGCTTTGTTATTGCATGAACGGTCTTGTACATAGAAAGTGCACTCGCCTTTTGGAATATTCAGTGCTTATTCTTTTTATACGGGCCAAAAAGAGGCTAAAGTTTAAAATAATGCGTAGATTCTAAATTGTCGGAAAAGATGTTGGCTAGAAAGATTGAAATGTTTTAATAGTAATGGTATTGTGTAATTTGGGAAAAATTATAGCCAAGTGGCCTCTTTTTTTGTGCCATGAGAATGTAATGGAGGTAACAAATCTTTTAGGAAGTACCAAAATTGGTTGTATTTTTTACTTAGAGAGCTAAACTTTGAGCATATTTTTCAATATAGAAGATAGGTGTGATGTAAAGACAAAAGTATTGTTCTTTGGAAGAGACTTTTTCCTTTAGAAGGTAGGTGTGATGTAGAAACAAAATTAGTTCTGCTTTTTGGACTTCCTACAGCCAATCCACTGAATCTATTTGACGTTGCAAAGTTTCAGATTTTTTTTTTGAATTTACTGTTCATAAGGGGTGTAGAGGGATGCAAGCGGGCATCCTGCGAAATCCCGCATAAGTACAGAATTAGTTTAAATTGAACTAAATCTGAGAGAAGCAACTATAACTAAAGTAAATCTGCTTTGCATGTGGAGTGGGTCTGACCGGGCGCCGCTCTGCACCCCTAGGTGTAGGGGCACCCAGAGCTGAAAAACCACTCCCATCGACAGATCCTCCAAGAATCTGGTGGGATGCCAATTTTCCTTGTATAGAAAGAAAATAACAGGTCTTTAAATCCAATGAGGGAGTTCCAAAATTGTGAGTGCCTAGGTCCTTCTTTGGATTGTGACAAAGTCTGACTACTGAGAAATTTTTTCTGCAGTACGTGAGTTGCATCTTCAGATCCAAATTTCTACAGGCATTTCCCAAGAAGACAAACATTCATATTTTCTAAATTCAGAATACACATGCAAGTCGAAACCGGCTGCACCGTATATATAGAAAGGGACAATTCCATTTATCCCCCTAACTTAAGCCACCACCTGGCATTTGCCCCTAATTTTCAGGTATGCTCAAAAATACCCCTCTTTCATTAAGTCACCTTACAGAAATGCCCTTTTCTGCCGTTACCGTCCGGTCAAAGGTGTTTGACCGTCCGATGAATAGTAACATGGTGAACAGTAAATTCGAAAAAAATAGCAAAAAAAATCAAAAAAATCTGAAATTTTGTGGGATCGAAGATACTCAAGGGAGCAAGGTGCGTACAAATTTTGGCACAATTTGGACATTCCAGGAGCTCGTGTCAAAGGAAAAACTTTAAAATGTATGCTGTAAATAGTAAATTCAAAAAAAATAGTAAGAAAATTCAAAAAAATATGAAAAATTTTGGCATCAAAGAGGCTGGGGTGCGCAAGGTGCGTGGAAATTTTTGTTGTGTTTCGACACTGTAGGAGCTCGTGGAGAAAAAAACTATATTTGGCGCAGAAAAAAACTCTGAAAAATGCACTATTTTGTTTTTTTTTTGCGAGAGCACCTCGCATGTCATTTGATAAAAAAAGTTGCAAGCGCCTTGTGCACCCAAGCCTCTTTGATGCCAAAAAAATTCATACTTTTTAAATTTTTCTTGCTATTTTTTTGTAATTTACTGTTCACAGAGTATAGATTTACATTTTTTCCTTTCCCACGAGTTCCTGGAATGTCCAAATAGGTTGAAAATTTGTACGCACCTTGCGCCCTTGAGTATCTTCGAGCCGACAAAATTTCAGATTTTTTGATTTTTTTTTGCTATTTTTTCAAATTTAATGTTCACCATGTTACTATTCACTAGACGGTCAAAACCCTTTGACCGGACGACAAGGGCATTTCTATAAGGTGACTTGACGGAAGAGGGGTATTTTTGAGCATACCTGAAAATTAGGGGCAAATGCCAGATGGTGGCTCAAGTTAGGGGGAGAAATGGAATTGTCCCATATAGAAAAGCCAAAAGAGCTAAGCACCGAGCTACACACCTGAACAAAGACTTGCATGCGATGTTAGCTTGTAAAAACGTTTTATATTACGGGACGAAGAGAGTAGCTAGCTAGTTGAACTAACGGATGTATACACCGATCATTCATGGTCTATTCATATATTCTAAATTCAGAGAGGCCGCGAGCATGATACATATGCATAGCTCCTATAGCATAGAGGCGGCCGGCGATCGAGATGCGAGGTGTCGCAACTGCCCATTCTTCATCTGTTTACTATAAAAACTACTCCTATTACATACTCCCTCCGTGGAGTATTTTACATGCATGGTGCTAGGGGACGCCGCCGACATGGTGCCCACAACAGAGTGCTTAATGCTCCCGCGCGCTGGTCGTGGTAAACTTCCGGGCAGACACAGCGGGGCTCTGCTTGCGACGGCCGCTGTTAGAAGGGAGCGAGAGGATTGGTGGAATAGTTTGTTGTATTGTTTGAGCCTCGTGGGTATATATATAGAAGTACACAATTTATTTAGAGTACAAGGCAAGCCAGAATATTTCGTAGTCTAACCTATGTTTTCTAATACAATCACGTTACTCAACATCCCCCCACAGCCACAACAGTAGCGACGCAGACGGTGAGACTGGAGAAAAATCCGAAGGCAAGCCGACGGACACCCCCCACCATCGTAACGGTCGACGCATCGCGGAGTCGTGGCTGGAGTGGAAACCAACGAGGTTGCTCAAGCAGGCGGTAGCCCTTTGTACCATTTGTCGATGTAGCCGAGAGCGTGGGTGGTGGAGCCGTGGTCGAGGTAGTCGTGCGAAGAATGCCGTGGTTGATGTCGAGTCGGGGTGGCCGGTGTGGAGAAAGTCGCCGTGGAGCCGCAGGCGCAAGGGGGCGCCGAGGTAGCATGGGCGCAGTGGTGGCGAAGTAGTGGTGCGCCGGTAAGGAGATGTTGTTGACGACGCGTCGCGACAGGTTTGCCAAACCCGGGGACACATCGCAGATGAAGGCACGCACCAGTGTTGGCAGCACCGGGCATGCGTAGACGGACGAAGACGAAGTTGACGAAGCGCCGCACCAGGCTTGCCAGGCCCGGGGACACGTCGTGGACGAAGGCACGCATCGGTGTTGCCAGCATCGGGCATGCGTAGATTGGGACCTGCACGAGTTGTACGCCATGTCAAAGAAGTTGGAGAGGCCAGCAGAGAAGGACTCGACGACGGTTGCGGCACCAATCAGCGTGGGGCCAATGTCACCCGCGGTTGTCAGAGTAGATGAAGTGGTCAGGGTAGATGACGGCAACACTGGCGACGGGCTGGTGCTGGACGAAGACAAAGGGGGTGGACGGGCGGCTGCGACGGCTACGGGGGTAGTGGTGGCGGCGGACGAAGAAGAGCGGCGGCGACAGCCTGACGGCGGCGGCGGCCAGGTTAGAAGCGCGGCGGCGATGCTCGAAGTAGGTGAAGAACCCTGACAGCGTGACAAAGACCGGCACGGGCGGTGGCGTTCCCGCGTCAAGAAAGACGGCGCGGCGCATACCACGGGAGGTCGACGCGCGGTGACGGTGGAGCGGACTGCGGGCCGCGACGCTACGACCCGTAGGGGCGACGCAGCGGCGGCAGGCGGGTCGGGGTGACGGCGAGAAGACCTCTGGGCGGCGGTGGGGACCGTGGGCCGCGACGCTGCGGCCCGAAGGGGAGACACAGCGGCGGTTCGCGAGTCGGTCCAACCGCAGGGACGGCCTCGGGGCGGCGGCGGGGACCGCGTTTCGCGACACTACGGCTCAAAGGACGACGCACGAGTCGATGCAGCCGCAAGGAGAACCACGGGACGGCGGCACTGTGACCCGACGGGGCGACGCAACGGCAGCCCGATGCTTGATCGGTGGAGAGGCGTGCTGAACTCGAGGACGATTTTCACGGGACCTGCGGAGACGCGCGTAACCGACGGTTTAGGTCAGTCGCGCGGCGTAGATGAGGTGGATCGCGGTGACGAGCGGGTGATCAAGCTGATCGCGCGTGAGGTCGAGGACGCCGCTCGGTGGAGGGATGGTGGCGGCGGAGTTCGAGATGAAGCTGGCGACGACATACATCATGGGACGTCGTGCGGTAAAACTTGTCAGCACCAGCACGTGGGCTGCCAAAGCAACACCGGCATCCGGGCAGCGAGGCCCGAGCGACCAACGGAGCAACGGCGCCCGAGTTGAGGCAGCCGACGCAGTCGTCCCGACGTAGTCGAGGACAAGGCCGGCGAGGTAGACCGCCGGGCCACCATGCAGACGCGGCGAAGGCGGGTGATTTGGATCGATGAGCGGGCCGGCGCGCGAGCGACGGCTATGATTTGCCGTCGCATGGCGCGAGGCTGCCGGGTCAGGGCGATGCAGGTGTTCCGGTCGGACTAAGGCGGTGACGGCAGGCGCAGAGCGACGGGTAGACCGACGCGCGGACGGCCGCTGGCCCTGATGCGCGTGGCCGCCGGGTTAGAGGAGAGACCGGCTGGTCGCGCCGGGGTCGGAGTAGATGCGCTTGGAGTCGACGGCGGCGGTGGGCGACGCAAACCGATCAAGAATAGATCGAAAAACAAAAAGACATTGTGCGATCAAGATGACCGGCGAGAGAGAGAAAAACCCTAGAGCAAGGCTCGGGAAAAAGACTGTCTAAGGCAGCCGGTCAACACGACCGGCGGACAAACTCTATATACGTGCGGCGCGGCCCTCGACGACGGTCATGGAGGCCGACTGCCCCGGGGTGGCGCGCGGTTGCAGAAGCGACGGCGGCTAGAATTTAGGATCGACTTGCGATAGATACTATGTTAGAAAAGAGAAAGGATTGATGAAATAGTTTATTGTATTGCTTGAGCCTCGTGGACATATATATAGAAGTACACAATCTACTTCGAATACAAGGCAAGCTAAAATATTTTCTAGTCTAACATATGTTTCCTAATACAATCACGTTACTCAACAGCCACCATGTCCACGACGCCAACACGGTCTCCTTCCGCTGGCGCCACGCCCCCTGCTCTGCACCGCATACCAAGTCGTCGACGTCTCCGTCCGCTGTAGCGCCCCTCGAACTGCGACTTCGAGGAGCAGCAGTATTCTGGGCTGGTCTGGTGCAGCCGTCGTCGCTGCATGACCGTGGAACGGTGTAGGGCTGCACTGGGTGCCCTCCGTGGGCGAGCTCGCGGCGATCATTGGCGTCGTTGGCGACAAGACGGTTAGCAGGGCGGCCTCGGGTGTGATGGACGCGCCGCTCGTTGTGGAAGGCCGCTGGCTATGCGATCACGGCGCTACCATCGTCGTCGGGTGAAGAAGGAACGGGCGCTAGCGTGGAGAGCCACCGCCAAGCAGACGTGGTTATCTCCATGTAGAGTTGAGCACGTCGCCGGCGAGTTGGTTGGCCCGCACACATCAAGGCTATACACCACACAGGATGCAGATACGCGAAGCAGCAGCAGGACGCGTCAGGCCAGAGGCACGGACGCAACACAGAGAGGAGGAAGAGACAGCTGCCGCACAGTATTTCGCGAAGGCGTGCTCTGCGGGAGCTCTGGAGTCTGGACTCCAGTGTGTGCTCCTGCTTGGACGCAAGCGGTGACCGCGCCGACCGCGCCGACGCATTGTTGGCCACAGCGATGGAGATCTTTGCCTGGGTCAAGCGTGTGGCCTCCGCCGGAGCTGCCTGCGGGCGGTGCAGATAATGGTAAATGCCATGTTTCCTCGAGCATGATGGCAGCGACGAGACTGCATCCCCGGCGATTCTATCCCTGCACGGTGACGCACACCACCAGCCGGCCACAATCTGCATGCTGATAATACGCCTGCATGGACAACCGCAACGCCATCAGCCGATTGGCCGCGCCGGAGAAGACCACGATGGAAAGGGCCGGTCGGCCAAGCCAGGGCCTGACGGCGGCCTAGGCGAGGCACGGTCGTGGCAAAGTGGGAATTCGGCGACCCATGGTTGAGCTAGAATGGCGGGGGCAGACCAGCGATTGAAAGGAATCGAGCCCTTGCCTTTTAGGGCTTCTTTGATTCAAAGGAATTTTATATGATTTCTGAAGGATTGAAGTTTTTAAGATTTTTTTTTATTAGTCATTTGATTCATAAGATTGTATCCCATAGGAATTTTTTCTATGGAATCTTTTGTACTACATTTCATAGGAAATTTAACATCCACTCCAACCTTTTTTTACAATTTCTTTGTTTTTCTTGTGGCATCAAACAATCATTGCTAATTCTATAGGATTCAAATGGGCATGCCACTTTAACCCTACACTTTTCCTATTTCTACGTTTTCAAAATCCTACGAATCAAAGAGGCCCTTATATGGTGGCAAAGTGCTAGTGGAAGAGCAAGGCGCGACGGTGGGGAAGAAGCGGGCAGCAACTCACCCCCTTTTATACGCGATCTATGGCGGTGGTGGAGCTATGTAGATTCAACAAGACGCTTCCAGATAGCATATTAGTAGATGACACGTAGAGAGGTTTGAGAGGAAAGAATCAATCCGGCCACGCAATCACGACCCTAGTACTACGATCTAAGCGGCCCGCATGAACCTAGCAGAGAAAAAAAATCGAAAACCACCACTGCGTGCCCCCCGACAAATCAGATTGACCAGAATAAAATATATCCAAAAACGCATCGCTAGGTCGACCACAGAGCGCACGCCGTCATATCCCTCGCTATTTATCGTGTCGCATCTTGATTGGCCAGATTTTCACTGATAGGAAAAAGTCAAAAAAATATGGTAAATCAAACCTGGTCAGGTTTAGTATATTAAGAATGGTGCTTTAACTGGGGAGCTCATTAAGCTACGTTGGAAGGGCGATCAATCAGCTATACCATGTGGGGCAAGCTCGTTGATCGCGGTGAGTACTCTTTAAAAAAAAATAGATGAAGGTGTGGATTATTTTTATATGTATTTTTTTAGACGGAGATGAGGACCTCTAGTATTTTTAAATGGAGGGTTATGCAAAGTGGCACTCGCTGGTAGGTTGCGGTAGTAAAAATTTTCTTTTTTACCATTTTTAGATGAAGACGAGGATTTTTTTTCTGGAATATTTTTTTAAACAGAAGCGAGGACTCTATGTATATATTTTAAATAAAAATGTTTGTAAAACTTACTCTTAAACGGCGCCACAGGGTGGCGCCCCAACCACTAGTATCTCACATTCTGCGAGAGCGAGGGAATCCTTGCTGAAGGGGAGAGCCAATTGGGCCGGCCTAGAAGCGCGAAAGGCCACAGCCTCATACTTTAGTGTTTTGTGTTCTTTTTTACTTTATTTTTAACTTTTGTTTATACTATATAAAATAACACTGTACAAAGATATTTGAAAAATATTGACCAAGAATTTGAAAAATGTTAAATGCATATACAGAAATCTTTATCACGTATACAAAAAATGTATATAAAATTATACAACATGAAATGTGTATATTTGTTTTGACCATGTATTTAAAAATGTAAATCCAAGCATTTAAAAAATAGTCAAAATGTTAAACTTTAATTTTTAAATGTGTATACATAAAATGTTGACCATTTAATAAAAAGTGTTAAACTTGTCTTTGAATAATGTTACATGTGTATAGAAAAATATTAAATTTTCATTTGAAAAATGGTGAATGTGTATGGAAAATATGCAGACCATGTATTGATATAATATTGAACTTGTACTTGTAAAATGTTAAATGTGTATAGAAAACATACTGGCCATGTATTAAAAAATGTTGAACTTCTATTTGAAAATTGTTAAATGTGTACAAAAAAATGTTGACCATCTAGTAAAAATATGTTAAACTTATATTTGAAAAAAATTAACAAAGCATTTGAAAAAAAATGTTTAACATGTATTAAAAGATGTTGATCTTGTATTTGAAAATGTGTAAGGTGTATAAGAAATATGTTGACCATTTGCATATGTACCCGTTTTTTCCCGTCAATACACATCGTTGCGTATCATTTCATTGATAGGTGAAGAGAACATACAGAGTGCCACTTGAGGGGGCGTTGATACGTCTCCAACGTATCTACTTTTTCTCACGCTTTTCCTCTTGTTTTGGACTCTAATTTGTATGATTTGAATGAAACTAACCCCGGACTGACACTATTTTTAGCAGAACTATCATGGAGTGTTTTTGTGCAGAAATAAAAGTTCTCGGAATGGAACGAAACTTTTTGAGGATTTTTTGTATCAATAATAAGAATTTCTGAAGCCAAGCCCCACCAGAGAGGGGCCCCTGGGTGGGCACAATCCACTAGGGCGCGCCCCCCTCTCCTAGCGCGCCCAGGTGGGTTGTACCCACCTGGCGGCCCCGCTGATGACCCCGTTGATACTATAAAATTACATTATTTCAGAAAAAATAGGGGAGAAAGAATTATCGCGATTCACGAGACGGAGTCGCCGCCATGCCCTGTTCTTTCTCGGGAGGGCAGATCTAAAGTCCGTTTGGGGCTTCGGAGAGGGGGATCTTCGATCTTTGTCATCACCAACCTATCTCCATCGTCGATTCCATGATGCTCCTCACGGGGAGTGACTAATTCCTTCATAGGCTCGCTGGTCGCTGAGGAGTTGGACGAGATTCATCATGTAATCGAGTTAGTTTTGTTAGGGCATGATCCCTAGTATCCACTATGTTCTTAGATTGATGTTGCTATGACTTTGACATCCTTAATGCTTGTCACTTTGGGCCCGGGTGCAATGATTTCAGATCGGAACCATTTATGAATTCATCATTATATCCATATTTTAGATCCGATCTTGCAAGTTATATTCACCTACTACGATTATAATCCGGCAACCCCGGAGTGACAACAACCGGGCCCACTCGCTGTGATGACCGTAGTTTGAGGAGTTCATGTATTCACTATGTGTTAATGCTTTGTTCAGGTTCTCTATTAAAAGGAGGCATTAATATTCCTTAGTTTCCAATATGGACCCCGCTGCCACGGGAGGGTAGGACAAAAGATGTCATGCAAGTTCTTTTAATAAAGCATGTATGACTATTTACGGAATACATGCCTACATTATATCGACGAACTGGATCTAGTGTCGTATCGCCTTAGGTTATAACTATCTCATGATGAATATCATCCAACAAGTCACCGATCCAATGCCCATGAACTTTTCCATATTGTTTCTGCTAAGTTACTATTGCTATCATCACTATTACACTTGCTACAAATTACTACTATCACTGTTACTGTTACCGTTGCTGCTGTCACTACTATCAAAACTATCATATTACTGTGCTACTGATCATATTGCTGCAGATAATTAATCTCCAGGTGTGGTTGAATTGACAACTCAGCTGCTAATACCTTCAAATATTCTTTGGCTCCCCTTGTGTCGAATCTATAAATTTGGGTTGAATACTCTACCCTCGAAAACTGCTACGATCCCCTATACTTGTGGGTTATCAAGACCTTTTTCTAGCGCCGTTGCCGGGGAGTATAGCTATATTTGTTGAGTCACTTGAGATTATTATCATATTATCACTATGAAGAATCTGAAGGATCCAAAGACTAAGATTTATCCCTCTAAGATGAGGGGAGGTAGGGAACTGCCATCTAGTTATGCTTTAGATTCACCTTCTGTTATGAGTAAAATT
Organism: Triticum aestivum; assembly: GCF_018294505.1. Taxonomy (NCBI): domain Eukaryota; kingdom Viridiplantae; phylum Streptophyta; class Magnoliopsida; order Poales; family Poaceae; genus Triticum; species Triticum aestivum. The sequence goes on from NC_057794.1 coordinate 328,776,011, forward strand.
GCAACACCACCACATGCTATTAATTTTGATATGTTGCAAGTTATTGATGATGCCACTTCTACTATGAATGATGCTTATGATGATGCTAGTACCTTGCTTGATAATGATGATGTGTCACTTGGTGAATTTCTTGATAAACAAATTGCTAGAGTTATACAACATGATGTTGTTGAATCCGATGATGAGCTTGAAACTGAAACTCCTGAAACACCTACTAGAACTAGCCTTCCTAGATATGAATTGCCTAAGGTACCGGAAGGTTATGTTATGAGTGAAGAAGCAACAAGAGATATTCTTGCTTGTAATGATAGAGATGATCTAGAGAAATTACTACACAAGTATAAAGAAAAATCTCTGAATGCTAGAATGAAATGTGATCCGAAGTTTGCTACTTCACCTATCTGTATTGATGATAAAGATTATGAATTCTCTGTCAACCCAGAGTTAATTACTTTGGTTGAATCTGATACTTTCCATGGTTATCAAACTGAAACTGTTGTGGCACATCTTACTAAGTTGAATGATATAGCCACCCCTTTTACACATGATGAGAAAACTCGTTATTACTTTATTCTCAAATTATTTTATTTCTCATTAAAGGGTGATGCTAAAGCTTGGTACAATACTCTTGCTCCTCGTTGTGTGCGTAGTCCCCAGGATATGATTTATTACTTCTCTGAAAAAAAATATTTTCCCGCTCATATGAAACAAGTTGCCTTATAGGAAATATTTAACTTTGTGCAAACTAAAGAAGAGAGTCTCCCACAAGCTTGGGGGAGGCTTTGCCAGTTATTTAATGCTTTGCCTGATCATCCTCTTAATAAAAATGAAATACTTGATATCTTCTATAATGGACTAACCGATGCTTCTAGGGACATCCTAGATAGTTGTGCTGGTTGTGTTTTCAGGGAACGAACTATTGCTCAAGCTGAAGAATTATTGAATAACATATTAAAAATTATGATGATTGGACTATTCCCGAACCACCGCCTAAACCCACTCCGAAGAAGAGGGGTATATTATATCTCAGTCCTAAAGATATGCAAGAGGCAAAGAAATCTATGAAGGAAAAAAGGTATTAAAGCCGAGGATGTTAAAAATTTACCTCCTATTGAAGAAATACATGGGTTAATACACCACCAATGCCTAAGGTGGTAGAGGTAAATTCTCTTATGAAGTTCAATGATAATAATAATCCTCACAACGTGCATCCTAGTCAACGCCTTTATGATTTTGAAAACTACATTAGAAAACAAGATCACTTCAATGCAAATATTATGAAACAATTGAAATATAATTCTGATATGATTGCTCGCTTGAGTGACTTGTTATTTAGAATATCAAATGATGTTAGAGGTCTTGGAAAACATGCTTCTATGGTTCAAAGTCAACTAGAACAAGTTGCTAAATCACAAAGAGAATTACTTGATGAAATGAATCATAATATGCATGACTTTGTTGTTAGAGTTGCAACTAGAGGAGGTAAAATGACTCAGGAATCACTTTATCCTAAGGGACACCCAAAAAGAATTGAGCAAGATTCACAAAGAGCCAACACTAGTGCACCTAGTTCTTCTAAAAAGAAAAAGAAAAATGATAGGACTTTGCACACTTCTAGTGAACCTCAAATAGAAAAACCTCCCGACAATGAAAATAAAACTTCTATCTCTGATGCTGAAACCCAATCTGGTAATGAACACTCACCTAATGATAATGAAAAAGATAATGACGAGGTTCATGAAGACTCTCAACCAACCAATGATAAAGAACCAGATAATGATGATAGAACCACCTGGTGATCTTGATAACCCACAACCTAAAAATAAAAGATATGACAAAATAGACTTTGTTGCTAGAAAACACGGCAAAGAAAGAGAACCGTGGGTTAAAAAACCTATGCATTTTCCACCCTAGTCAACTAAAAAGAGAACCACCAGTCTTTTTGCGTACTCGCTTGACTGATATCTTGAAAATGCCTTCTTATGCAAAGTATATGAAAGACATCATCACAAATAAGAGAAAAATACCGGAAGCTGAAATCTCCACTATGCTTGCTAATTATACTTTTAAAGATGGAGTACCTAAAAAACTTGGAGATCCGGGAATACCAACTATACCTTGCTCCGTCAAAAAGAATTATGTGAAAACTGCTTTGTGTGATTTAGGAGCTATTGTTAGTGTTATGCCTTTCTCTTTATATAAAAGACTTGACTTGAATAAACTCACACCTACTGAAATATCTTTGCAAATGGCTGACAAATCAACTGCCATGCCTATCGGTATCTGTGAGGATGTGCTCGTTGTTGTTACTAATGTTGTTATTTTGACTGACTTTGTTATACTTGAAATGCCCGAGGACGATAACATGTCGATTATCCTTGGTAGACCCTTCTTGAATACTGCAGGGGCTATTATCGATTGCAATAAAAGCAAGGTCACTTTTCATATCAATGGTAATGAGCATATGGTGCACTTTCCGAAGAAACAATTCCAAGTGAATGGTATTAATGTTATTGAAAAATCTCCGACAATCACTATTGGAAGTTTTCAAATACCTCTACCTATTGTAAAAAAGAAATATGAAATGCTTATTGTTAGGGAAATGCATACCCCCATTGAGGCAACTTAGTGATTTACGAAAGTTCTTCGGTTTCATGCTAACCGAAAGTGGTTGTTAATAAGACTTGATCAACCTTATTAATGGATCATTTTTGAACGGTATGAAATTGATGAATTTAGTAAGCACTACTTTCTATCCCTACTTTTTATTCTCTGTTCTTATTAGTTAAATAAAATAAAATGCCATGTTTTGTCTGTTTTCTGAATTTCCCGTACAATAAAAAAATGACCCAAAAATAAAAGTTCTCAGAATGCCCTGGAAAATTTATATGATTTTTCATGAATATTTAAGGATTTTTGGTGCAAAAATTACCAGGGGGTGCACCAGGTGGGCACAACCCACCTGGGCGCACTAGCACCCCCTGGCGCGCCCTGGTGGGTTGTGGTCCCCACATGGGCCCCCTCACTTATCTCTTCGTCCCACATTGTCATCTACCTCCAGAAAAAAATCACTCACCCTCTCTCTTCCGAGTTCTTGCTTATTTTGCTGCCATTTTTGATCTCTTTGCTCGAAGCTCCATTTCTAAAACTGTTTCGGGAGATTGTTGCTTGGTATGTGACTCCATTATTTGTCCAATTAGTTTTTGTTTTAGTGGTTTATACTTTGAATAATTAGCTACTCTTGGTATTGCTGTAGATGTGCTTGCATGTTGAATTCTTAGTGTTCTAAGTTATTTGAATGTTTGTTATGGCCTCTATGCATCCCTATGAGTAGTTGCTATCAATCTTACAAAGTTTTGTTGACAAATTTTTGTCACTCCAAAATTTTTATTTTCAGAAAATTATATGCGGACATGATGAACCTATTTGGAAGGAGTTCTTCAAGGAGACGATCCTCGGGGGCATCCTCTAGTGACAGTTCTGCCCGCCGGTCTTATGTTGAACCAAGTGAAAGTTCCATGCGAGATGCAGCCACCAAAACATGCTGATGGCCTTGCGATGAATATATGATGCAGGTGGGCATTAAGGAGGAATTTGAGCAATATGTTCACAATGCCGGTCTCGATCCCTACCTATCAGATAAGTGTGCACAACACCATGTTCTCACTAAATCATTTGTTAAAGGATTTAAATATTTTCCACGTGAGTCTAGGGTGTCGTTTATGCTTTATGATGAACCATATACCATTTCGCTAGAGAACTTTGCTTACCATTGCAAACTTCCATTTTGGGGTTCGCTTGATGAGCCAGCAAAGGCTGAGTATGAGTCTTTCTTGACTAGCCTTTGTTACGGTGAAAATAGGGGAGTGAGACAAGGAAGAATAAAGAGCATTCACTTTCCCGCAATTCAGTACCTTGCATTATTTAACGGGAAATGCATAGTACGCAAGCAATACTGTAGCATACTTTGTTCACCGGACTTGAGCCTCATTCACACCGCTCTCACTGGTGAAAGGAATTATAACCTTGGAGAGATTGTTTCACGTAGACTTCAGAATAACGCCAAAAGTGGCTGGTTCTATGGTGGAATTTATGCCACACGTTTAGCACGAGGACTGGGTATTTCACCTTTGCCCTTTGACCCTATCCTACCCACTCGATATTTAGATTTTGATGCTCTAAAAGAGCATAAGATTCTCTAGGGAAGGGCTAATAACTTCACTTATAATTTGTTGTTTAACCAATCACATGTTTTGGACACATATTTGCCTGCACCTGCTCTCCTTGATTATCACAGCAAGAAAAGACATTTTGTTCTTCAGAGCGAGGCCCGAGCTCACAATGCAGCAGTGTTGGCGGCACGACATGCTGAGGCCTCCGCACCTAGAGCCTCCGTGAGTTACCATGCCGACTACTACTGTAACGCCCCGAGACCGATGTGCCAGGTGTCCTCCAGTTATTCGCTGTTGTTGCCTTGTCATTTGCTTGCGTGTTGCATTTCATCATGTCATCATTTGCATAGAATCATCATGTTTTTCAAAACTTGCATTCGTCCGGGTTCTCCGAGTTCTCTCCGTTGTCCGTTCTGAGCCCAACCACACTTGCACGCGCCCGCGGCATGTCCGAAATAGTATTTTATAAGTGGCCGGAAAATGTTCTCGGAATGGGATGAAAGTTGGCATGTGGTGTTGTTATGTTGTAGGTAGGCCGCCTGCCAAGTTTCATCGCATTCAGAGTTCGTTTGATAGCCCAACGGATAACTATAGTGATATTATAGTCGGTCTAATGTCGGACGTTTTCGGTCTCCGGAAACAGATGCCTGACCCTCTCTCTCTCTCTTCTCCCCCTCGCAGTCTCGCCAAAGCCCACCTAGTCCATCCTCCTTCCCCTCTTCGCTTCCGGAGTTGTCCAATGCGACCGCACGGTCCGAAACCCCCTCTGCACAGTGCATCGAACCCCTCACGTGCGCGTTCGAAATTGTCCTGAACCCGACCCGGGCAATCGTCACCGTTGGATCCGGATCATATCCAAACATATACAAAACGTCTCCGTTTTGTTAATTGGACTTCCTAACATATTTTTCTTCACCGTCTGATTAAGATCGGAGGGATCAAATGCCCCTAAACTTAGCACTTTTTGCTATATATAGATCTACCAATAGCCTATTTTGAGCAAACCCTAGAAATTAGGAGGCTTGTCCCATCAATCCAATTCAGCCGCCACCACATTCCAAATCCCTCTCGAAACCTCCCCCTACCGGATCCAACCAACCAGTGCTCCTCCTTGGATCCCGCAGCGCACCCACCAACCAAAGCTTCTCCCGATCCTCTCTGTCCCATCCACCCCATCGATCGACTTGTCCTTCTTCTCGCCTCTCCCTCAACCGGACGTCGCCGCCGGCGACCAGCACCCCCAGGCCGGCCTTGTCTCCCTTCTACTCGGTCGTCTCTTTCCGTTTCTCCTTCCCCGTGCTCACCCGCTCTTCCGTCGTTGTCTGCTGCAGGGAACGAGGAGGACGTCATCCGACGCCATGGACGGCCTCGAGCTCGTCCCCATCGCTAGCCTCCTCTCCTGAAATCTCCAGCCTCATCCCGCCCCCGTCTCCCCTAGTTATGCGAGATCTCGAGGACGAGGACGAGCCCCTTGCCTCGTCTCGATCCTGTGGATCCGAATGCCCAGCGCCGCTCGTCGTCGTCCGCCAGGATTCTGTGCCCCGCCGAGTTCCCTGCGGCGCCGCTGGAGCTCCATTCCCGTGCCCAGATTCGCCGGATCCCGCCGTCCCAGTCCCTTCCGGCCGGTCCTCGCCGGAGCCCTCGCCGATCTTCGCGCCATCGCCGGCCTCCCCTGCATCCTTCATCGAGCAGGAGAGGAACGCACGCAGCCAGCGCCTCCACTCGCCTGCGTTGACCGGAGCGCTGCGATGGCCTGCCTCTTTGCCTTGATCCGGCCCAACTCCCCCCCAAGCCCGCCAGCGCAAGATCGAACCAAGGCCCAGCTGCGCCCCAGCATGCCTCCTCTTCACCGATTTGGGCCAGGCCCACTAGGTGAGGCCACACCCCAGCGCCCCACCTTTTATTTTATTTTCTGTTGGGCTTGTCTCAATTTTGGCCCATATAGTGTTTTTCCCTGTCTGCGAAATTTACCTATTATCCAGAGTTTGCCCGTTTTACAGATTGGACCCTATACTTCATGCATATAATAACTCTCAAACCATGTATTATACGTAAAAACATTATATATGAAACTTGCTTAGAATTTTGTCTAGTTTAATAATATGCAACTTTCATCTACGTTTGAAATGTTTAAAATGTTGTTTGTTTAAATTTGTTTAAATAACTTGCTAAAATGCTTTATTTCATAATTAAATAACCGTAGCTCCGATTTAAATAATCTTTATATGTAAATGGGGTAGAAAAAATGCCTAGATATACTTGGTGCACTCATCTTGCATGTTTAACAACTCTAAAATAATGTTTAGGGCAGAACATTACCAAATCTATAATATGCTCATGAGGAGTTTCCGGAATTGTTGTTCGTTGCTTCCGGCCTCATTTAAACTTGACTAGATAGGTAGTTTACTTTGCTTCACCCTTGCCATGTTAAGAACATTTAATATTGTTGGGGTACATAAATGAGAGAGAACTAAATAATTGATGTGGTGTTCCGTCAATATGCAACCCGTTGCATATTGAGCTCCACTTAACTTGTAGTGTTGTTTGTGCACTTTGCCATGCCATGCATAATTAAACCGGACATGCATCATACTTGGTTGTGCATCTTGCCATGTTTATGTGGTGGTTGTTTACTATGTTGTGTGCTTTTTCCGGTGTTTGCTCCTTCGGATTGGTTCCGATAACGTCGTGTCTGTGAAGATCCGTTCGACTACGTTCGTTTATCTTCTTCATGGACTTGTTCTTCTACCTTGCGGGATTTCAGGCAAGATGACCATACCCTCGAAATCACTTCTATCTTTGCTTGCTAGTTGCTCGCTCTTTTGCTATGCCTATGCTGCGATACCTACCAGTTGCTTATCATGCCTCCCATATTGTTGAACCAAGCCTCTAACCCACCTTGTCCTAGCAAACCGTTGTTTGGCTATGTTACCGCTTCACTCAGCCCCTCTTATAGCGTTGTTAGTTGCAGGTGAAGATTGAAGTTTGTTCCTTGTTGGAACATGGAGATGTTGTTCCTTGTTGGAACATGTTTACTTGTTGGGATATCACAATATATCTTATTTAATTAATGCATCTATATACTTGGTAAAGGATGGAAGGCTCGGCCTTATGCCTGGTGTTTTGTTCCACTCTTGCCGCCCTAGTTTCCGTCATATCGGTGTTATGTTCCCGGATTTTGCGTTCCTTACGCGGTTGGGTTATAATGGGAACCCATTGACAGTTTGCGTTGAATAAAACTCCTCCAGCAAGGCCCAACCTTGGTTTTACCACTTGCCACCTAGCCTTTTTCCCTTGGGAGTCGCGCATCCCGAGGGTCATCTTTATTTTAAACCCCCGGGCCAGTGCTTGTCTAAGTGTTGGTCCAACCCAGAGCACCGTGCAGGGCCGTCCCTTGGCAACTTGGGTTACGTTGGCTCCCGTACGCTTAGCTTATCCAGTGTGCCCTGAGAACGAGATATGTGCAGCTCCTATCGGGATTTGTCGGCACAGCGGGTGGTCTTGCTGGACTTGTTTTACCATTGTCGAGGATGTCTTGTAACCGGGATTTCGAGTCTGATCAGGTCTTCACGCTAGAAGGAATATCCTTCGTTGACCGTGAGAGCTTGTGATGGGCTAAGTTGGGACACCCCTGTAGGGATTTGAACTTTCGAAAGCCGTGCCCGCGGTTATGGGCAGATGGGAATTTGTTAATGTCCGGTTGTAGAAAACCTGAAGTTTACCTTAATTAAAATACATCAACCGCGTGTGTAACCGTGATGGTCTCTTCTCGGCGGAGTCCGGGAAGTGAACATGGTGTTGGAGTAATGCTTGACGTAGGTTGTTATAGGATCACTTCTTGATCATAGTTTTTCGCTCGTGCCTTGCCTTCTCTTCTCGCTCTCATTTGCGTATGTTAGCCACCATATATGCTAGTCGCTTGCTGCAGCTCCACCTCATACCTTTTACCTTACCCATAAGCTTAAATAGTCTTGATCGCGAGGGTGCGAGATTCCTGAGTCCCCGTGACTCACAGATACTTCCAAAACCAGCTTGCAGGTGCCGAGGATACCGTGCAGATGACGCAACCAAGCTCAAGGAGGAGCTCGATGAAGATCTTGTCCTTTGTGTTGTTTCGTTCTAGTTGATCAGTAGTGGAGCCCAGTCGGGACGATCGGGGATCTGTGTAGCATTTGGGGTAGTCTTCTTTTTATTTTGGTTCCGTAGTCGGACCTTGATTGTATTTGGATGATGTAATGCTTTATTCATGTAATTGTGTGAAGTGGCGAGTGTAAGCCAACTATGTATCTCTTTCCATTATGTATTACATGGGTTGTGTGAAGATTACCTCACTTGCGACATTGCTTTCAATGCGGTTATGCCTCTAAGTCGTGCTTCGACACGTGGGAGATATAGCCGCATCGAGGGCGTTACAAGTTGGTAATCAGAGCCATCCCCGACCTTAGGAGCCCCCACTGCTTGATCATTTTTTAGTAGCCGTTGTTGGGTCTAGAAAAATGTTTTGAGTCATTTAGGAATTATATATCGGAGAGTTTAGGAATTCTTTTACTCCCCAGTCCCTTCATCACTCTGGTAAGGCATCTTGACGTAGAGTTTTGACTCTTCACTTCTAAAATTTCACTAAATTTTTTTTAGGATCACGCGGGTATCTTGGAATCATTCCGATCTATTTGTGACGAGAACATTGTTCTTGGTGCCTCCTGACATTTAGGGGTTGTGGCAGTGTCCCGGGGAGTTGAGCTCCGAGGTGTTGTCGTCACAATTTTATTGTTGCAGTTCTGGAATACCTGAGTTTAGTTTCGCCGACATCGAAAATCTCTTTTATGGAGTTGTTTGTGAGATAACCTTGACGCCACCCAGTACTGGGGCGGGAGTTCGGGAGTATTGCCATAACTCGTATAACGGATGCTTTTCGAAGGTTGAGGTAGATGATTTCCGAAGGTTTCTTGGTTATGTGTTGAAGGATGGATACAGCTGGATGTAGGATTTGCTAGTTTTGGGTGAGATATTATGCTTCCCCTGTATCCCCAACACCTGATTGCATAACGGGAAAGTTTCGGGAGTTTATAAGTGGGAATTCAAGTACCTCTTAGGATATCTTTCCGACAGATGTATGATATGAAATTGGGGTTCAACGTCTAGTGGTCCGCCTATTCACGGTTGGTTTTATAGTGGTCTCGTTGTGTCTTAAAGAGTCCTTGACTATGCCGACTCGGGGACGCTTCGTATGTCATGTGCACTGCCTTGTACATGATGGTGCTGTACGATCGAGCCCGTGTAGGCCCCACCACGAAAACTTCGGACAAAATCTCTATCATATGTTTGTTCCGGCTTATTTCGCAAGCCAATCCTTTGTTTTGTTTTGAGTTGTGGTATTCGAGTTGCTTCAAAGTCAAATGTTGATTCCATACCTTCCCCAAATGGTGTTCTCATACTCCGAGGTGAATACCAATCCTTCTTGATCATCAAGATTGTTTTGTCAATCCTTTTTCACCGGCGTGTTTCTCTTCAAGTGGATCCAATCATTTCAACATCAGTAAGATCAATTATCAGTTCTTCTCAACGGTGTTTGTTTCATCCGTCTCCAAGTTGCTTTTGTTTTTTTCCCGCCCTCCCTCCCTTATTTCCTTCAAGGACTCAGAATTCTTAATCATTTATCATGTTATTGATGTGAAGTCTCTCCATTTTTTTCCATCAATGCTCTTATCCGGTGATTCTCAGAAAGATTCTAACGGAGCTTCAAGTTCATCGTTCTTCGTTCTTTTTCTTCTCTGGTGGATTCAAGTCAAGTTTTGTTGATCATACTTTTTTCCTCGTTTCAATGCTTTCTCATGCCGGTGCTCCTCATATTCATTCACTTCTCGCTATTCTATTATTCTGGAGTGCTAAAGATATCTCCAAGATTCGTGTTTCCACTCTGCTTTCATTCAAACTCTTTCGAGGATGTTATCTCTTTCAAGTCATTTAATTCAACCGGTGCAACCTCTCTTTCAAATCATTTCAACGGTGTTTATTTTGAGTGGGCCCTAACCCACATGTCTTTTTCCAGGATCTTACCTGACTCTTCTTATTTTTCCAGAGTTATTCTCAAATTCATTTCAAAATTGACGTAAGAATGAATTATCATCAGTCAAATGCCTTTCCCCTTGATCTTTCAAATTCTTTCATCGTTGGTTCAACCTTTCCATTTTTCATCCCGGAGTATCTCAACAATTTGGTGGTGTTTCTCATCGTCATTCTCAGATATTAAAGACCGAAGTAGAGTTTCTCTTTAATCTTGCTCCATTCTCTTCAAGATTCATGGTGCTAGCTTGTTGCCATCCTCTCATAATTATTTTCGATTGTGAGAATCTTTTTCACCCATCAGGAGATATTCAAGGGTATTTTCAGTTCGATTATCCAGAGCCCATCATTTCAGAAGACTTGTTCATTCTCAGCTTTCAGCTCTCATTCCCCAAATCTCACCGCTGCATCATTCAATATTCTTTAATCAGCGCGTGATCTCTTCATTTGAGTTGTATCTAAATTCTCTCAAGTATCTTCGTTTATTTTCTAATTCTTCCCGATATTTCTTTATCTTTACTTCGTTCATTTAAATTCTTAAGGTGATTCATTCAAGAGTTCTCTTCCTTGGTTATCATATCAATCTATTCGTTCTTCCAAATTCTTATGGTGGTTCTTCCAAGATTTTGTGTTCCTTCGTTCATCATATCAATTCATTCGTTGTTTTGATTCCACCGGTGGTTCGTTGAAGACCTTCTCAAGTTGGCGCCTTATCTCTCTTAATCTTTTCTACGAGAATAAGTAATATGCCAAATCCGTTGATTGTCATCAATTTAATTGATGAAGGAGAAGCATAATGTAATTCTTATTCTTGTTTCATCCAAGAGATTAATTCCTTATTCCGGAGGCTTATCAAATTCTCAGTTTCATTTGTTTCATCTTTTCTTTTCCCGGAGTTCCAAGCTTTCATCATCATGAAGATCCATCTTATCATTGCAAGGCTTCAACCTTATTCTTTTCATCCTTCATTTCATTTGATCATTCTTTTATTACCGGAGTTCTTCATGGAGGCTCTACATGATGGTTCATCAAGGATTTATTTCCGTCTAGAAGTTTTTCATTGAGTTTCTTTTCTAAGGAGCTCAAGCTTTCTTCATCTTGCAATACGGAGTGCATTTCTTTCTACCATATCATTGGAGGTGGTTTTACATCATTCTTGATATTTGAGTTCATGTTTCATGATTCACAGGTTGTTAAGAATGGGGTATTGTAAATCCATCAATCTCTTCATTGGAGTTATCTTGGGTTATATTTCACCTAAAACTTTCCCTAAGGATTGTTGCTAATTATGGTGCTTATAAAGGACCCAAGCTCTTCTTTATCCTCCCTGTGAAATACTTTCTTATCTCCTTGTTCATATCAATACAATTCTTTCCCGTGAGTGGCAGGTTGTCACCTCATAATTTGAGATGTATTCCATAAGACCATACCAAGATTATTCCTTTTGTTGTTGTTTTTCCAACAACTCCGTTCGACCCTTCTCCTAAAGATGCCTTTTCAAACTCTTTTGTGGCAGAAGTTGGCTTTTTCTTCTACATTCTTTGATCTCAATGATCTATCTTCTATTTCTCTCTTCCGGAGGCATTGCGATGTTGCTCTTTTCAACCCATCATTTTGTTCTGTCAAAATCATGCTTCTTTCTTTTGCTTATCCATTTAACCGGAGTGTCGTGTCCTCTGCTCAAGTTCTTTTCATCTTATCAAGTCTTGTATCACTTTTCAACTGGAGTGCTGACCGAAGTTGTTCTTCCTTGTTCCTCTTTGCTAACGGAGTGCTTTCAACTTCATTTATCTCCGTTGTATTCTTTTCTCGAAGTGGCTGAACCTCTTCAAGGTTCGTGGTTTCACTCGTTTGTCAAAGAAGCAACTTAGTTTTACCTCTCCTCTTCCTCTTCCGTTTCCCTCCGGTGCCATTCTAGATCTCGGGACGAGATCCTCTCGTAGTGGTGGAGTGTTGTAACGCCCCGAGACCGATGTGCCAGGTGTCCTCCAGTTATTCGCTGTTGTTGCCTTGTCATTTGCTTGCGTGTTGCATTTCATCATGTCATCATTTGCATAGCATCATCATGTTTTTCAAAACTTGCATTCGTCCGGGTTCTCCGAGTTCTCTCCGTTGTCCGTTCTAAGCCCAACCACACTTGCACGCACCCGCGGCATGTCCGAAATAGTATTTTATAAGTGGCCGGAAAATGTTCTCGGAATGGGTTGAAAGTTGGCATGTGGTGTTGTTATGTTGTAGGTAGGCCGCCTTCCAAGTTTCATCGCATTCAGAGTTCGTTTGATAGCCCAACGGATAACTATAGCGACATTATAGTCGGTCTAATGTCGGACGTTTTCGGTCTCCGGAAACAGATGTCGGGCTCTCTCTCTCTCTTCTCCCCCTCGCAGTCTCGCCACAGCCCACCTAGTCCATCCTCCTTCCCCTCTTCGCTTCGGAGTTGTCCGATGCGACCGCACGGTCTGAAACCCCCTCTGCATAGTGCATCGAACCCCTCACGTGCGCGTCCGAAATTGTCCCGAACCCGACCCGGGCAATCGTCACCGTTGGATCCGGATCATCCCCAAACATCTACAAAACGTCTCCGTTTTGTTAATTGGACTTCCTAACATATTTTTCTTGACCGTCCGATTAAGATCGGAGGGATCAAATGCCCCTAAACTTAGCCCTTTTTGCTATATATAGATCTACCAATAGCCTATTTTGGGCAAATCCTAAAATTAGGAGGCTTGTCCCATCAGTCCAATTCAGCCGCCGCCACATTCCAAATCCCCCTCGAAACCTCCTCCTGCCGGATCCAACCAACCAGTGCTCCTCCTTGGATCCCGCAGCGCACCCACCAACCAAAGCTTCTCCCGATCCTCTCTGTCCCATCCACCCCATCGATCGACTTGTCCTTCTCCTCGCCTCTCCCTCAACCGGACTTCGCCGCCGGCGACCAGCACCCCCAGGCCGGCCTTGTCTCCCTTCTCCTCGGTCGTCTCTTTCCGTTTCTCCTTCCCCGTGCTCACCCGCTCTTCCCGTCGTCGTCTGCCTGCAGGGAACGAGGAGGACGTCGTCCGACGCCATGGACGGCCTCGAGCTCGTCCCCATCGCCAGCCTCCTCTCCTGGAATCTCCAGCCTCATCCCGCCTCCGTCTCCCCTGGTTATGCGAGAGCTCGAGGACGAGGACGAGCCCCTTGCCTCGTCTCGATCCTGTGGATTCGAATGCCCAGCGCCGCTCGTCGTCGTCCGCCAGGATTCTGTGCCCCGCCGAGTTCCCTGCCGCGCCGCTGGAGCTCCATTTCCATGCCCAGATTCGCCGGATCCCGCCGTCCCAGTCCCTTCCAGCCGGTCCTTGCCGGAGCCCTCGCCGGTCTTCGCGCCATCGCCGGCCTCCCCTGCATCCTGCATCGAGCAGGAGAGGAACGCACGCAGCCAGCGCCTCTGCTCGCCTGCATTGACCGGAGCGCTGCGATGGCCTGCCTCTTTGCCTCGATCCGGCCCAACTCCCCCCATGACCTGCCAGCGCCAGATCGAACCAAGGCCCAGCTGCGCCCCAGCGTGCCTCCTCTTCACCGATTTGGGCCAGGCCCACTGGGTGAGGCCACACCCTAGCGCCCCACCTTTTATTTTTTTTCTGTTGGGCTTGTCTCAGTTTCGGCCCATATAGTGTTTTTCCCTGTCTGCGAAATTTACCTATTATCCAGAGTTTGCCTGTTTTACAGATTGGACCCTATACTTCATGCATATAATAACTCTCAAACCATGTATTATACGTAAAACTTTATATATGAAACTTGCTTAGAGTTTTGTCTAGTTTAATAATATGCATCTTTCATCTACGTTTGAAATGTTTAAAATGCTGTTTGTTTAAATTTGTTTAAATAACTTGCTAAAATGCTTTATTTCATAATTAAATAACCGTAGCTCCGATTTAAATAATCTTTATATGTAAATGGGGTAGAAAAAATGCCTAGATATACTTGGTGCACTCATCTTGCATGTTTAACAACTCTAAAATAATGTTTAGGGCAGAACAGTACCAAATCTATAATATGCTCATGAGGAGTTTCCGGAATTGTTGTTCGTTGCTTCCGGCCTCATTTAAACTTGACTAGATAGGTAGTTTACTTTGCTTCACCCTTGCATAAACGAGAGAGAACTAAACGAGAGAGAACTAAATAATTGATGTGGTGTTCCGTCAATATGCAACCCGTTGCATATTGAGCTCCACTTAACTTGTAGTGTTGTTTGTGCACTTTGCCATGCCATGCATAATTAAACCGGACATGCATCATACTTGGTTGTGCATCTTGCCATGTTTATGTGGTGGTTGTTTACTATGTTGTGTGCTTCTTTCCGGTGTTGCTTCTTCGGGTTGGTTCCGATAACGTCGTGTTGTGAGGATCCGTTCGACTACGTCCGTTTGTCTTCTTCATGGACTCGTTCTTCTTCCTTGCGGGATTTCAGGCAAGATGACCATACCCTCGAAATCACTTCTATCTTTGCTTGCTAGTTGCTCGCTCTTTTGCTATGCCTATGCTGCGATACCTACCACTTGCTTATCATGCCTCCCATATTGTTGAACCAAGCCTCTAACCCACCTTGTCCTAGCAAACCGTTGTTTGGCTATGTTACCGCTTTGCTCAGCCCCTCTTATAGCGTTGTTAGTTGCAGGTGAAGATTGAAGTTTGTTCCTTGTTGGAACATGGAGATGTTGTTCCTTGTTGGAACATGTTTACTTGTTGGGATATCACAATATATCTTATTTAATTAATGCATCTATATACTTGGTAAAGGGTGGAAGGCTCGGTCTTATGCCAGGTGTTTTGTTCCACTCTTGCCGCCCTAGTTTCCGTCATATCGGTGTTATGTTCCCGGATTTTGCGTTCCTTACGCGGTTGGGTTATAATGGGAACCCATTGACAGTTTGCGTTGAATAAAACTCCTCCAGCAAGGCCCAACCTTGGTTTTACCACTTGCCACCTAGCCTTTTTCCCTTGGGAGTTGCGCATCCCGAGGGTCATCTTTATTTTAAACCCCCGGGCCAGTGCTTGTCTAAGTGTTGGTCCAACCCAGAGCACCGTGCAGGGCCGTCCCTTGGCAACTTGGGTTACGTTGGCTCCCGTACGCTTAGCTTATCCGGTGTGCCCTGAGAACGAGATATGTGCAGCTCCTATCGGGATTTGTCGGCACAACGGGTGGTCTTGCTGGACTTGTTTTACCATTGTCGAGGATGTCTTGTAACCGGGATTTCGTCTGATCAGGTCTTGCCGCTAGAAGGAATATCCTTCGTTGACCGTGAGAGCTTGTGATGGGCTAAGTTGGGACACCCCTGCAGGGATTTGAACTTTCGAAAGCCGTGCCCGCGGTTATGGGCAGATGGGAATTTGTTAATGTCCGGTTGTAGAAAACCTGAAGTTGACCTTAATTAAAATACATCAACCGCGTGTGTAACCGTGATGGTCTCTTCTCGGCGGAGTCCGGGAAGTGAACACGGTGTTGGAGTTATGCTTGACGTAGGTTGTTTAGGATCACTTCTTGATCATAGTTTCTCGATCGTGCTTTGCCTTCTCTTCTCGCTCTCATTTGCGTATGTTAGCCACCATATATGCTAGTCGCTTGCTGCAGCTCCACCTCATACCTTTTACCTTACCCATAAGCTTAAATAGTCTTGATCGCGAGGGTGCGAGATTGCTGAGTCCCCGTGACTCACAGATACTTCCAAAACCAGCTTGCAGGTGCCGATGAGTACCGTGCAGATGACGCAACCAAGCTCAGGAGGAGCTCGATGAAGATCTTGTCCTTTGTGTTGTTTCGTTCTAGTTGATCAGTAGTGGAGCCCAGTTGGGGTCGATCGGGGACCTGTGTCGCATTTGGGGTAGTCTTCTTTTATTTTGGTTCCGTAGTCGGACCTTGATTGTATTTGGATGATGTAATGCTTTATTCATGTAATTGTGTGAAGTGGCGATTGTAAGCCAACTATGTATCTCTTTCCCTTATGTATTACATGGGTTGTGTGAAGATTACCTCACTTGCGACATTGCTTTCAATGCGGTTATGCCTCTAAGTCGTGCTTCGACACGTGGGAGATATAGCCGCATCGAGGGCGTTACAAGTTGGTAATCAGAGCCTTCCCCGACCTTAGGAGCCCCCACTGCTTGATCGTTTTTAGCAGCCGTTGTTGAGTCTAGAAAAATGTTTTGAGTCATTTAGGAATTATATATCGGAGAGTTTAGGAATTCTTTTTACTCCCCAGTCCCTTCATCGCTCTGGTAAGGCATCCTGACGTAGAGTTTTGACTCTTCTCTTCTCAAATTTCACTAAATTTTTTTAGGATCACGCGGGTATCTTGGAATCGTTCCGATGGTTTTGTGACGAGAACATTGTTCTTGGTGCCTCCTGTCATTTAGGGGTTGTGGCAGTGTCCCGGGGAGTTGAGCTCCGAGGTGTTGTCGTCACAATTTTATCGTTGCAGTTCTGGAATACCTGAGTTTAGTTTCGCCGACATCGAAAATCTCTTTTATGCAGTTGTTGGTGAGATAACCTCGACGCCACCCAGTACTGGGGCGGGAGTTCGGGAGTATTGCCATAACTCGTATAACGGATGCTTTTCGAAGGTTGAGGTAGATGATTTCCGAAGGTTTCTTGGTTATGTGTTGAAGGATGGATACAGCTGGATGTAGGATTTGCTAGTTTTGGGTGAGATATTATGCTTCCCCTGTATCCCCAACACCTGATTGCATAACTGGGAAAGTTTCGGGAGTTTATAAGTGGGAATTCAAGTACCTCTTAGGATATCTTTCCGACAGATGTATGATATGAAATTGGGGTTCAACGTCTAGTGGTCCGCCTATTCACGGTTGGTTTTATAGTGGTCTCGTTGTGTCTTAAAGAGTCCTTGACTATGCCAACTCGGGGACGCTTCGTATGTCATGTGCACTTCCTTGTACATGATGGTGCTGTATGATCGAGCCCGTGTAGGCCCCACCACGAAAACTTCGGACAAAATCTCTATCATATGTTTGTTCCGGCTTATTTCGCAAGCCAATCCTTTGTTTTGTTTTGAGTTGTGGTATTCGAGTTGCTTCAAAGTCAAATGTTGATTCCATACCTTCCCCAAATGGTGTTCTCATACTCCGAGGTGAATACCAATCCTTCTTGATCATCAAGATTGTTTTGTCAATCCTTTTTCACCGGCGTGTTTCTCTTCAAGTGGATCCAATCATTTCAACATCAGTAAGATCAATTATCAGTTCTTCTCAACGGTGTTTGTTTCATCCGTCTCCAAGTTGCTTTTGTTTTTTCCCGCCCTCCCTCCCTTATTTCCTTCAAGGACTCAGAATTCTTAATCATTTATCATGTTATTGATGTGAAATCTCTCCATTCCTTTCAATCAATATCCTTATCTGGTGATTCTCATGAAGATTCTAATGGATCTCCAAGTTTGTCATTCTTCATTCTTTCCATCTTCGGTGGTTTCAATTCAAGCTTTGCTGATCATATCCTTTCCCCCTTTCTATGCTTTCTCTTGCCGATGCACCTCATCATCATTCCACTTCTCGCTATTTAATTGTTCCGGAGTGCTCAAGAAATCTCAGAAGATTCGTGTTTCCACTCTGTTTTCGTAATCTTTTCAAGCTCTTTCGAGATTGTTATCTCATTCTAGCCATTTAATTCAACCGATGCATTCTCTCTTTTAAATCGTTCTACAGTGTTTCTTTTGAGTGGGCCATAATCCATAGGTCTTTTCCAGGATCTTACCCGACTCTTCTCTTTTTCCCGGCGTTATTCTCAAATCTTCTAAAGTTTGACGTAAGAATGAATTGTCATCAGTCAAATGTCTTTCTCCAAGATCTTTCAAATCTTTTCATCGTTGGTTCAACTTTTCCATTCTTCTTTATTCCGGAGTATCTCAACAATTTGGTGGTGTTTCTCATCGTAATTCTCAGATTTTGAAGACTGAGAAGAGTTTTTCCTCCATATCTTATCCGTTCTCTCAAAGATTCGTGATTCTAACTTGTTGCCATCCTCTCATAATTGTTTTTGGTTGTTAAAATTCTTTCCACCCATCCGGAGCATTTCATGAATTGTTTTCCATTTCTTTCCTCCAAAGGCCATCTTTTCAAATATTATTCATTTCAGCTTTCAGCTCTCGCTCTCCAAACCTTACTGGTGCATCATTCATATATTTCTCTAATCAAGCTTCTTCGTTTCAGTTGCAAACCCTTTCCCGTGTTCTTTATCTTTTCCTCGATCATTTTAATTCTTACGATGGTTCATTCAAGATTTTCTCTTCCTTCGTTTATCATATCAGTTCTTCAATTTGTTTCGTTTCAATCCCTTTACCGGTGGTTCGTTGAAGACCTTCTCAAGTTGGCGCCTTATCTCTCTTAATCTTTTCTACGAGAATAAGTAATATGCCAAATCCGTTGATTGTCATTAATTTAATTGATGAAGGAGAAGCATAATGTAATTCTTATTCTTGTTTCATCCAAGAGATTAATTCCTTATTCCGGAGGCTTATCAAATTCTCAGTTTCATTTGTTTCATCTTTTCTTTTCCCAGAGTTCCAAGCTTTCATCATCATGAAGATCCATGTTATCATTGCAAGGCTTCAACCTTATTCTTTTCATCCTTCATTTCGTTTGATCATTCTTTTATTACCGGAGTTCTTCATGGAGGCTCTACATGATGGTTCATCAAGGATTTATTTCTGTCTAGAAGTTTTTCATTGAGTTTCTTTTCTAAGGAGCTCAAGCTTTCTTCATCTTGCAATACGGAGTGCATTTCTTTCTACCATATCATTGGAGGTGGTTTTACATCATTCTTGATATTTGAGTTCATGTTTCATGATTCACAGGTTGTTAAGAATGGGGTATTGTAAATCCATCAATCTCTTCATTGGAGTTATCTTGGGTTATATTTCACCTAAAACTTTCCCTAAGGATTGTTGCTAATTATGGTGCTTATAAAGGACCCAAGCTCTTCTTTATCCTCCCTGTGAAATACTTTCTTGTCTCCTTGTTCATACCAATCCAATTCTTTTTCCCGTGAGTGGCAGGTTGTCACCTCATAATTTGAGATGTATTCCATAAGACCATACCAAGATTATTCCTTTTGTTGTTGTTTTTCCAACAACTCCATTCGACCCTTCTCCTAAAGATGCCTTTTCAAACTCTTTTGTGGAAGAAGTTGGCCTTTTCTTCTACATTCTTTTATCTCAATGATCTATCTTCTATTTCTCTCTTCCGGAGGCATTGCGATGTTGCTCTTTTCAACCCATCATTTTGTTCTGTCAAAATTATGCTTCTTTCTTTTGCTTATCCATTTAACCGGAGTGTCGTGTCCTCTGCTCAAGTTCTTTTCATCTTATCAAGTCTTGTATCACTTTTCAACCGGAGTGCTGACCGAAGTTGTTCTTCCTTGTTCCTCTTTGCTAACGGAGTGCTTTCAACTTCATTTATCTCCGTTGTATTCTTTTCTCGAAGTGGCTGAACCTCTTCAAGGTTCGTGGTTTCACTCGTTTGTCAAAGAAGCAACTTAGTTTTACCTCTCCTCTTCCTCTTCCGTTTCCCTCCGGTGCCATTCTAGATCTCGGGACGAGATCCTCTCGTAGTGGTGGAGTGTTGTAACGCCCCGAGACCGATGTGCCAGGTGTCCTCCAGTTATTCGCTGTTGTTGCCTTGTCATTTGCTTGCGTGTTGCATTTCATCATGTCATCATTTGCATAGCATCATCATGTTTTTCAAAACTTGCATTCGTCCGGGTTCTCCGAGTTCTCTCCGTTGTCCGTTCTAAGCCCAACCACACTTGCACGCACCCGCGGCATGTCGGAAATAGTATTTTATAAGTGGCCGGAAAATGTTCTCGGAATGGGTTGAAAGTTGGCATGTGGTGTTGTTATGTTGTAGGTAGGCCGCCTTCCAAGTTTCATCGCATTCAGAGTTCGTTTGATAGCCCAACGGATAACTATAGCGACATTATATTCGGTCTAATGTCGGACGTTTTCGGTCTCCGGAAACAGATGTCGGGCTCTCTCTCTCTCTTCTCCCCCTCGCAGTCTCGCCACAGCCCACCTAGTCCATCCTCCTTCCCCTCTTCGCTTCCGGAGTTGTCCGATGCGACCGCACGGTCTGAAACCCCCTCTGCATAGTGCATCGAACCCCTCACGTGCGCGTCCGAAATTGTCCCGAACCCGACCCGGGCAATCGTCACCGTTGGATCCGGATCATCCCCAAACATCTACAAAACGTCTCCGTTTTGTTAATTGGACTTCCTAACATATTTTTCTTGACCGTCCGATTAAGATCGGAGGGATCAAATGCCCCTAAACTTAGCCCTTTTTGCTATATATAGATCTACCAATAGCCTATTTTGGGCAAATCCTAAAGTTAGGAGGCTTGTCCCATCAGTCCAATTCAGCCGCCGCCACATTCCAAATCCCCCTCGAAACCTCCTCCTGCCGGATCCAACCAACCAGTGCTCCTCCTTGGATCCCGCAGCGCACCCACCAACCAAAGCTTCTCCCGATCCTCTCTGTCCCATCCACCCCATCGATCGACTTGTCCTTCTCCTCGCCTCTCCATCAACAGAACGTCGCCGCCGGCGACCAGCACCCCCAGGCCGGCCTTGTCTCCCTTCTCCTCGGTCGTCACTTTCCGTTTCTCCTTCCCCGTGCTCACCTGCTCTCCCGTCGTCGTCTGCCTGCAGGGAACGAGGAGGACGTCGTCCGACACCATGGACGGCCTCGAGCTCGTCCCCATCGCCAGCCTCCTCTCCTGGAATCTCCAGCCTCATCCCGCCTCCGTCTCCCCTGGTTATGCGAGAGCTCGAGGACGAGGACGAGCCCCTTGCCTCGTCTTGATCCTGTGGATCTGAATGCCCAGCGCCGCTCGTCGTCATCCGCCAGGATTCTGTGCCCCGCCGAGTTCCCTGCCGCGCCGCTGGAGCTCCATTCCCGTGCCCAGATTCGCCGGATCCCGCCGTCCCAGTCCCTTCCAGCCGGTCCTTGCCGGAGCCCTCGCCGGTCTTCGCGCCATCGCCGGCCTCCCCTGCATCCTGCATCGAGCAGGAGAGGAACGCACGCAGCCAGCGCCTCCGCTCGCCTGCATTGACCGGAGCGCTGCGATGGCCTGCCTCTTTGCCTCGATCCGGCCCAACTCCCCCCATGCCTGCCAACGCCAGATCGAACCAAGGCCCAGCTGCGCCCCAGCGTGCCTCCTCTTCACCGATTTGGGCCAGGCCCACTGGGTGAGGCCACACCCTAGCGCCCCACCTTTTATTTTTTTTCTGTTGGGCTTGTCTCAGTTTCGGCCCATATAGTGTTTTTCCCTGTCTGCGAAATTTACCTATTATCCAGAGTTTGCCCGTTTTACAGATTGGACCCTATACTTCATGCAT